>NC_142934.1:94889-108974 GCF_046866305.1 Octopus bimaculoides | reverse complement strand
TATATAGATATATATATATATATATATATATATATATCTAATATATACATATATATATATATATATATATACATATATATATATATATATATACATATATATATATATATATATACATATATATATTATATATACATATATTATATATATACATATATATATAGATACATATATATATATATATACATATATATATATATATATATACATATATATATATAATCATATATATATATATATATATACATATATATATATATATACATATATATATATATATATCTATATACATATATATATATATATATATATACATATGTATATATATATATATATATATATATACTATATATATATATATACACGCACACACACACACGTATGTATGTATGTATGTATATATGTATATAAAATATACAAGTTGATATAAACACGTATATAAATTATATATCTGCTTACATATACGCAAGTAACTATATTTAGGCGACATTTTATCTATATAGTGTAACTGCCCGAAACTGTAAGGACATCTGGTAACTTCACTGACGAAAGAAGGCCACCAATGTCAGGTCCTTTTTGCTGACCCCTTAGTTGTTGCTTTTCCTGTCTGCCTTTGTATCGCCTGTCTGTCCGGAGGTTTTATTGTCCTCTATTGCGTTTTTGTTCCATTATATATATATATATATATACACACACACACATGTAGACATGTGCGGGTGTATATATTCCGTACAGTTACCGTCAACCATTGTCCCTCACACGCCACACTGTAGAACTGAACCAGAGACCATGTTGATCCGAAGCAAGCTTTTTTTATTACGAAACCATGTGTGCATGAGTTGGCATAGTTTACACACACACACACACACACACACACACACATGTATTTATAACTGTGTTGTTATATATATACATATATACAAACACACAGACAAGAAGGTGTGGCGGTGTTAGTCACGAGGAAATCTATATGAGAAGCCAGGAAGTACAACAATAACAACAAGCTGATATGTAAGCCAAGAGGCTTGGCACAGGGCGAACACACAGACACAGAAGGAACGGTGAGGAAGGAGAATAGCATTGCTGAGCCGTGACTTGTCGTTACGGTTGACTTGACATAGAACACTGTGTGTGTGTGTGTGTGTGTGGTGTGTGTGTGTCGTGGGTGAGACGTAGGACACACACACACACATATCAGAGCAGTAATTCATTGTGGCGGCATTTTCCTCGGTTCACTGACGAAACTGGTTATTCAACTTCACGTTTCCCCATCCCCTCCTCCAGCACCAACAAAATTGAACACCCATCAAATACTGAGGTTGATGATATCGATAAACCCCCATCCCTCAAATTTGCTATCACTGAGCCTAAATGAGAAACCCTTATTATTATTATTAGTTTTCTTTAATTTTGTTTCTATTTCTTACCGATGTCTTTCGCAAGAAATAATAATTATTATCATTATTATTATAACACTTAGCGGTTATAATAATGTTCCCTTAATTGGTGCCCCTGTGGCAAATAAATGGTACTATTATTATTTTAGTTGGAGTGGTCACGATTGGAGGGGTGGTACACACCTGTTCTATAACACACAATGAATGACGTACATCCACAACTTATTCAGACATCAAAAAAGGTTGCCAACAGATAACATCAAGGATATATATATATATATATATATATAAATAAATAATAAAAAAAAAATATATATATATATATATATATAGTAAATAAGATTCGAGCATAAACCTTATAAACGCTATGCAAAGCTCGTCCACCGTTATTGGCTACCTGATGTCATCATACAGTGGATTTATCCCTGCTAATAAATATACATCAGGAATTCCATAGTATCCGTAGAGTTGATATGAATAGATAAATGATAGGAAATGGAATGAACGACGAGGCTAGCCGGCCGAAACTTCGAAGTCGCAGTCACCCTCTTGTAAAAGTATATGTAGACTACAAAAAATATTGTCTGCATTGAAACTCGACATGAAAACAAACGTGTGTGTGTGTGTGTTACTGAATAATGTTCAATGTGTATTTAATGCAAGCGATGTATTTCTAGACGTTGTTGTGAGGTTCTGGGACAAGTAGTAACAAATATCTTAAAAAGAAGACCCAACCAGTATAGAAACCAGCTCGATTCGATCCTCATTTTTGTGGCCAAGAAACAGACTGCAGCAACAGGCATTTTTATACATTTGTCCAAAAGCTCAGGTTTTAAAAAAAACCCATTAAACTCTATACACATTTGCATAACGACGTGTTTACAAATATACGTACACACACACACACAAACACTTACAGTGTGTGTGTGTGTGTGTGTGTGTGTGTGTAAATGTGAATGTACAGTTGTTAGCTGTAACACACCGATGCTCTACGCCGCTCCTCTATAAATAATTAATAGATAATCAATCACTTCGGTTCGATAGCCTTTGGAGAACTTCGACTTCCTTCAACGATACCAGCGTCAGCAACTTTTTGCCAGCACTGGCCCCGTGTCCTTATCTCTGGAAGAATAAGGGTGGTGGTGGTGGTCTGGCTGGAAAGTCAGGGTGTTGGGCGGTCGGTGGGGTGGATCGTCAGTGTGGCCGTAATACGAGTGAAGCAGGGTGGGGGTGTGGGGAGACAAGCAAAATGGGACGTAAAATACAAAATGATTGTTAGTTAAAGGATAGTAATTAGTCACTTAAATGCCCGTATGACTATGTACAGTGCACGCATGCATATATGTATATATACATATACACACACACAAACACATTTATGCGCATACGTATATTTGTATATATAAACACACGCATACATACACACACACACACACATATATATATATCCGCACGCACGCGCGCATAAACAAGTAAAAATACGTATATATGTATGTACATATGTGTAATGTAATGTACTTTGTTGCATTTATATATACATATACAAACATACATACCTGTGTATAAAAATGCGTGCGAGAACGTGTGTGTGTGTGTGTGTGTGTGTGTGTGTGTGTGTGTGTGTTTGTGTGTGTGTGTGTGTAGATATTCGGCTTAAAACTGTGTTTTTGTACAGAAGCTCCTCCGACTCCCAGCTTATATTATTATTATTATTATTACCTTTTGCTACTTCACATATTATCACGTACTTCAGGGCTTTACACTTTGAAAAGCCGAAATCCCTTCTCTATGTCGCACACGCACGCACACACACAGAGAGAAAAGAGGAGTGGGGTGCGGTGGGGGACGCGGCTAATACGGATCGCATTAGTGTAACTCCTGCAGTTTTGTCAAACTCACACATTCCCCAGATTATTGCTTGTCCTCTAAGCCACCACCACGACCAGAACAATTACTACAACCACTACTACTACCACCATCACTACCACCATTACAACCATCACTATCATCATCATCATCGTCGTCGTCGTCAAACACGTTGTTTCGTCAATTAGAAGAGAGGACAGACAAAGCACGTATGTCTGACAAAATGCCAGAAGCGAACATATAAAGCGGGGGGAGAAGATGGGGGAGAATTAAGTGAAACCCAGCGCCCCCATCCATCACCCAAACCCCAGTCAGCTGTCACCAAGTGACCCCTAAATCTAACGAGCACCTGCCGCTGGCCACCAACATTATTATTATTATTATTATTGACAAGCAACGACACTTGGAGAAAATACCACAATTCCCCCTCTCCTCACCTTACCACCATCACCCCTACTCCCACTATCATCATCATCATCACGAACATTAGAAGAAAGAGAATCGTCGGCGTAAGCATGGGATATCCCAAACATTGCTTTACAGACGAATTCCACTGTATACGAACATATACCTGTGTGCATGTGCGTGTGTGTGTGTGTGTGTGTGTAGATATAGATAGATATTTATAGGTGCAAACACACACACACTCACTAGTCTGCAGAACAACTTCTTTATATCTACCACAACTTACACATACACACAAACGCACGCACACACACACGCTGATAGAGAGTTTTGTAATCTCTGGAGACGAATGCTTTTGTTACTGTTACACACACGCAGAAACACACACACATACATGTAAGCACATACTTGTACACACACACACACACACACACACACACACACACACCTATATATGCACGCTTGTACACATATACACAGACGTGCAAATACATATGCACACGTATACACGCATGCATGCACATACACACGTGCAAATACATATGCATAATGTACATACATATATACAAACACACTTGTACATCCATGTTACATGTGTAAATATACATATACACTCACAACCAACCGAACACACACGCACACGTACATGCACACTACTATAAACAATGTTCAGTATTATGTGTATAAAGATTAAATAATTTATATATAAAACTAAGATAGTAACATATACACACCCGTGTGTATATGCGAGTGCATTATATATATATATATATATATAAGTGCAGGAGTGGCTGTGTGGTAAGAAGCTTGCTTCCAAACCACATGGTTTCGGGTTTAGTCCCACTGCGTGGCACCTTGAGTAAGTGTCTTCCACTATAGTCTCGGGCCGACCAAAGTCTTGTGAGGGGATTTGGTGGACGGAAACTGAAAGAAGCCCACAATATATATACATATATATATATATATATATATATATATATATATATATATATATATATATATATATATATGAATATATTTGTGTGTCTGTGTTTGTCCCCGAACCATCGTTTGATAATCGATGTTGGTGTGTTTACGTCCCCCGTTACTTAGCGGCTCGGCACAAGGGTCCGATAGAATCAGTACTAGGTTCGATTTGTTCGACTAAAGGCGGTGCGCGATCGCAGTCAAATGATTGAAACAAGTAAAAGAATAACTGCGTGTGTGTACACACACACACACACACACACACACATTCTCTATAAAACCGTGCAAGTATATAATATAAGTTGCGTATATAAATCAAACTGCACACACACGGCAGTCGTCGACCTCAGTATATAACTGGTACTTATTTAACGCCTGAAGGGTAAAAGGAAGTCACCGATGTCATTTGAACTGGGAATCCAAAGAGACGCAACGAAACACTGCTAAGTAGCAATTAATTAATTAATCAACCCTTAGATACTCATAGCTTCTAATGAAGGGTACGAGAATACCAGGAGTTTCGAAGGGAGGGAGGGGGCGGAGATAATTGAATAGCATCGACCCCGGAAGGGTAAAAGACAATGATGACCTCGGATGGATTTGATCTGAGAGACCGTAAAAAATCCCACCTAAATACCGTATGGCATTTTCTCCGATGCTTTAACGATTCTGCCAACAACAACAACATAATAATAATAATTAATAATAATAATAAGGCCACTAGGATGAGGGGGACCCAACAAAGACAAACTTAAAGTGTAGGGATTATAATGATAAATAAGTGAAATAATAATAATAATAACAATAATAGAGAAGTTACCTATTATAAGAAATAGGTTACAAAATCCGAAACTCTCTCTCTCTCTCACACACACACACACCAGTACTACTGTTGTTGCTACTACTTTTACTATAACCACCACCACCACCACTACTTACAACAACAAGCCTCTTAAAAAGTTTTATTTTTACCACAAAAATATCTTCAGAAGTTATGCAGGAAAGTCGCTGATGATGATGATGGTGGTGATGGTGGTGGTGGTGGTGGCTGCGGCGGTGATGATTGTGGTGTCGATGACAGTAACGGGGTAAGCCCTGCAGAGGTGAGAGAGAGAGAGAGGGGGGGTAAGAAAGAAAGAGAGGCTTCAGTCAACAGTGTTTGAATGTTTTTTTTTTCGTTCTATCAACCCCGGAAGGAGGAAAAGTAAAAGCCGACCTCAGTAAGATTTGAACTTAAAACGTAAAGAACCGAGGCACGAAGCCAGAATTTTTTTTCTCTTTTTTTTTTGGAAGGCCGTGTTTAGAAGTTACAGATCCCAACACAACAACAAAAATAATGATTATTATAATTGTAATAATCATTGGTCACAAGGGCCCAGGATATTGGTGAGGGCAAGAATAAGTGTTTGGGCGAGGGTAGGGGTGTGTATTTCCATGGAATAAAAAAAACGGTTGAAGTAAAAAAACAACGATTTCTGGGAATAGACTCTGTTATGTCATAGAATTGAGGGCTGTTTTTCTTTTCTTTTCTTTTCTTTTCTTTTCAGGGAACAGGGGGCCAAGTGCATGTTGAAAGTGTTGCGATACTATTTTCTTAGAACTTCAGCAGCATGTTTGCAGAAACATGCAGCACCGCCACCATTAAACAACATCAGTGTCGTCGTCAACAGCATCATAACAAATGAAGAAATGTCTGAAGGAATTTCACTTGGCAAAGAAAGAAAGAAAGAAAGAGTTGTGTGTGTGTGTGTATGTGTGTGTGTGTGTGTGTGTGAGTGAGAGAGAGAGAGTGTGTGTGTGTGTGTGTGTGTGTGTGTGTGTGTGTGTGTGTGTGTGTGTAAACAACAGCTTGCTGCGCCGACATGAGGTCAGGAAGACAAGAGGAAGATTACAACCTTCCTTCCTCATGTTGTGGTGGTCACATGTGGTCACATGTTGCAAAATCAATAACAAGGAAAAGAAAAAGAACCAATGATTGAAAGAGAGAGAGAGAGAGAGGAAAGGCCAGTTTTGTTTCTTCCAATAAACGCCACCACCCTGCTCCGCACCGTGAAATAATGGAAAGATATGTTTACTTACGATATCGCTTTAACAAATTCTTCTTGTAAGTGGTCTTAAGTGTGGTCCTTGGTAAAGAATCGTCGCTGCTGTCATCTGAGACACTCGGCGAACGCACTTTCTTCACAGACAAATCCAACACGGGTTCCATAGTTGGGAACTTTCGTCCACAGTCCTGTTCACGCATGGAGACCCTCTCCGAACAATGGTACATCCAATGAGGCTGCGCCCAGCACCCAAACACAAGTGGCGACGAAGGGTGGCAGAAGGAACCGAGTAAATTTGGCGCCGCTACCCCCAGCCCCTCGTTCTGTAGTGTTTGGGTCGCCGTCCTTCTCGTTTACAGGGAAGCTTAAATGTTTAGGGGGGGTAGTAAGAAAGAGGGTGGGTGGAAGAAAAAAAGGGGAAAGGAGAAGAAAAACAAACAAAAAGTAACAACCAGGTAAGCAGGACAGGTGCTCGGAGCGATGCTGCTCTACCTTAAATAGATGTGTGTGTGTGTGTGTGCTTGTGTACAAATACACAGGCTATTTCAGGTGTGTGTGGTTGAGTAGAGGCAATATTAAACAAGTTGTCCGTGGTGAGATCGCACTAATACCAAGTATTACTATGAGCGGCTGTGTAAATATAATCCAATGAGAATGTATTCGTAACAGTAGTAGTAGTAGTAGTAGTAGTAGTAGTGGTGGTGGCACGGTGTGACAGAAAGAGCGAGGAAGAGAGAGAGAGAGAGAGAGAGAGAGATTCCAATTAATTGTAGACAGGTTCAAAACCAGGGTACGTTTACAATAGGACGGAAGAAGAATATGAACAACAACGACAACAATTACAAACAACGAAAGAAAGACAGGAGGAATTTTTTTTTTTTTAAGTCGTGGGTAAACGGCAGGGGAAGGGAATTTGGGGGGGGAGTTTATAATAGCAGGAAATCGATGGAAGTAGTCCGAGTAAGGAATAACGAAGGTTTGCGCATATTGACAAGCTGGTTCCTGTGCAACACAAAAAAAAACCACACACTACCAGGGATTCTGTGGGATTTGAAGATAGTCTGCAACTGTAGCGGAGCGTAACATAGCGCCGAAAATAACGAGAATGGTGGTGGTGGTGGTGGTGGTGGTGGTGCAGAGAAAACAGCGGAGAGAGAAGAGCAGGAAAGAAGGGCTGCCGGTGTTATACAACCATAATCTTTTATCTAATTCCACTGGGGGTTCTCTCTCTCTCTCTGACTCTCACTCTCACTCAACACACCCTCTCACTTACTCCGTCTCTCACTCACCGTTCTACTCATTCACACGCGTTACTACCTCCGCCCCCTCCCACCACTCTACTCTGGCATACGACTCTTCCTCTTCCTCCTTCGCCTCCTCCTTTCTCATTGGTTGACTTTCACTCTCTCCCTTCCTCCCTCCCCCTCTCTCTTTCTTCTCATTCACCGAGAGCAGACGACAAAAACTATAGCTATGTAATCGCCTCTGCGTGCGCGTGCGTAACTGTGTGTGTGTGTGTGCGCGTGAATGTGTATATGTATGTATGTATGTGTGTCACTTCAGGAAGAACATGTATATGTGATAGCATGCGTGTGTTTATGTAGAGGTGTCGCTTTGAAAAGAACGTGTGTGTATGTGTTTGTGTCACCTAAGGAATGTATATATATATATATAGATAGATAGATAGATAGATAGATAGATGTATGAGTGCGTATGTCATTTAAGGAATGAACTTGTGTGTGCGCGAGCGCATCGCTGCGTGTGTGTGAAAACGTGTGTGTGTGTGTGTTTATAACAATGTTGCTATATGCCGTTTGTCAGGCAATGAAATACTTAACACGGAACTTCGGGTGGATTCCGGGTGACAATAGTTCATTTTTGGTTCCTGGGTGGCAGAATTTGGTAGCGTTACAGCTATTTTTACACAACGAACGGGTGTGTGTGTGTGTGTGTGTGCGTATGTTTGTGCGAGAGAGAACGGACTGCCACACTGGGCAGCCGGCTTGAAGGTTTTCGCCGACCACTATCTTTTCGTCGGGTACCACATATCTTTATGCCGGACACCAATATTATCAATCTTTCCTTCTTGGACAGGGTTACGAAGGCATAAAACTAACAACAATTAAAATATATGCATGTAATACTTATGTGTGTGTGTGTGTGTGTGTGTGTGTGTAAGTGCTGATATGCACATACAGACATACATATTTATGCATCTATGTGTGTGTATATATATGTATGTATGTATGTATCTATGAATGTGCGTAAATATGGCCCTCAAACGCTAATGGATTTAGGAGGGGGCCGCCACAGTACAGGGGATGCGTTAAACGTTGAACGCTGGCGGAGTTGTGTGTATGCACAACCACACAAACATATTCATATGCACACACAGGCATACATGTGTATATAAGCAAATATATACACCTGTATATAGGTTCATACAGTTATGTCAGCATGTGTGCATGCATCTGTGAATATCTGTTTATCTCTCTCTCTCTCTTTAGATTGGAGCCTGGTGTTGCCATCCGGTTTCACCAGTGCTCAGTCAAATCGTCCAACCCATGCTAGCATGGAAAGCGGACGTTAAACGATGATGATGATGATGATATATATGCACGCGCATTTATGTCAACATATGTGCATGTATGTGTGTGTGTTCCCTGTACCAAACGCACGCAATTCTGTCAATATTTCCATTATCTGAAATATTTTTTAATATACTTTACAAAACTTACATTAATGTATGTGTGTGTGCATGTACAGACAGATATACGTATGTGTGTGTGTGTGTGTATATATATATATATATATATATATATATACTTCTATACACGTGCATGGCAGTAAATTGAATAGATATTATACATTAGTGGGTTGGATTCACAACCCCTGACTTTCTTGGATATATATATAATTATATATTTTTACACAACAATATATTTATTGGATATACATATATTTATATACACGTGCATATATATATAGAGAGAGAGAGGGAGGGAGGGCCAGACATACAGACGGACATATGCATATCTTTGAATGTACATATGCGTGTTTATGCATGGATGAATATGCACACACACAAGCACACGCACGGACGGACGCACGCATGCAGAATGAGTCAACAGCATGTATGTACATCAAACTTTACGAGGCTGTTTCCACTTGCATTGTTCCCCTTTATCGGTTTCATTCCTCTTTCCGCTTGTCATTTCACTTTCCACTCTAATCCGAAGAGGAAAAATTGTCCGAAACGTCAATCACTTCATTCCACCTACCACCCGCATACACATTTCTCTGACCATCAAAAACAATCTTCATTGTGAATATCTCCGGTCTTCTACTGTCTTTTTCCTTCTTTTATTTTTATCCCTCAAAGATATTGGTCAACTTTATTCAGCGATTGGCGCTTCTGATTTTAATATTGATATTCACCGGATAACAAGAGCAACAACATTTATTCACTGATTAAAAGAAGAAAATTTTGATGAAGGCACTTTCTGTAACATCAAATACGTGTCTGGCCTTCTCTTTTAATTTATCAAAGTAAAAGAGACACACAAGAACACCGCTTACACACACGCACACATATTACCTTCTCCATTCCCTGCATCTGTGTGTGTGTGTGTGTATGTATATATATATATATATATATATATATATATATATATATATATATATATATATCAAACTAATATAATGAGTGTACGTCCACTTGTTTTTTAAGTCCTCGCTTGTCATTGATTTGTGTGTGTGAAAAGTGTCTTGCACGGAAGAAAAGCACCATCTAACGGTGTGTGTGTGTGTGTGTGTGTGTGTGTGATTTAATTGACTGGCAGTGCTACAATTAAGGTGTGTCGTTAATTGCACCATTAGGAATAAATATTTAAAAAAAAACACTGCTCCATCTCCCACCCCCACTACACCCGCCTCCTCACCATCTTTTTACACCTGAGAACAGAAAGAAAGCGAAACGAAATTGAAAGCAAAGCAAAACAAACAAAAATTAATGAATAATTAATAAGTTAAACGATGATGATGATGATGATGATGGCGGTGGTGATTTCTTTTGTGATGTAGATAAATGTATTATAGTTCTCTCCTCCCCCCACCCCATACACACCCATCACGCACGTTGGGAAGCTGCAGGCATTGAGACTGTGTAGTAAACAAGTGTTCTGTAGTAGTAGTAGTAGTAGTAGTAGTAGTAGTAGTAGTAGAAGGAAGAAAAAGGTATATTGTTGTTGTTGTTTAGCCCGAGGTCAGCTCCAACTGAGCAGGCGTAAACTTTTAGTTAGAAGCGTCCCAACCGTGTCCACCCCACATTTATCTAGATCCATGACTCGGGCATATCTCCGTGCCTTCTAGGTGAGATTCAGGGGAATAATCGCTGCTATGTCTAGCAGATTGTACGACTCCAAACAGGCCTGTTGTTGTTCTATCGAAATATCACCGTCCTCAGTGGGGGCAATACTCTGATCCCTTTATATTTTCAGGGGTCACTCTGGTGGGGAGAAGAGAGAGGTATACTCATATAGTAGACCCAGTAACCAAGGCCTGGGGGGATTGGGGGACCTAGGCATTTCAGAGCAAAAGAAGGTCGAAATACCAAGAGGTATTTCGCCCAACGTTAAAGCATTACCACCGATCTACGGCTATGGGCTTGCACTGTATCTGATCATCACCGATAGGATGGAGAAGGTAAAGTGGATTCCGACAGACCTAGGGTTAAACAACAACAGCGAAGTGGAAAACAGTGGCAGCGCTTGGTGGAGATGTGGTCGCGGTTTCGAATCATGCTGGGGTAGCAGAAGTGGGTTTCCCTCACCAAACAGCTGTAGTAGTAGTAGTAGTAGTAGTAGTAGTAGTAATAAAAAAAGAGAAGAGGGGGCAGATCAGAAGGGTTGAACAAAGCAATAACAGGCAACCGCACCGCCCTCGTCGCCACTTGCCTCTCCATAGCAATGTTATGTAAAACTGTGGTGGCGGCGGCGGTGAGAGTAGGAAGAGGAGGTCGTAAGACGGGGAAGTACGAAGCCAGAAATGTGAGAGGGGGGAGGTGTGGAGGTGGCGGGAAGAGAAGGCGGTGTAGGATATCAACGTTCTTTCTTTCTCTTCCGTATTGCCTCCTACCCTCACTATCTCTTTCCTCCTCCTCCTCCTCCACCTTTACCTCCCAGCAGCAGTTGAGTGGAAGACGGGAGGGGAACACACACATTCAGGCGAGTGTCTATAAACACACACACACATGCGCGTGTGCGTGTATAATAATGTGTGTATGTGTGTGTGTGTGTTTATGCGTAGAGACAAACAGTAAGATTAGATAAAGAAGTTTGCCACTGAATAGAAGTGTGTGTGTGTGTGTGTGTGTGTGTGTGTGTGTGTGTGTGTGCGTGTGTGTGCGTGTGTGTGTGTGTGCATACGTACACACAGAAGCATGCTTGTACAGTCGGTACCAATTAGAGTTGAGGGTTCCACTTACATTTCCCGTTCCCGAGTTCAAATCCTGCCAGTAGACTTTGTCCGTAATAAAACTACGTTTAACAAGTAACGTACGCACATCTACATGTACACGTTAGGTATGTGTGTGTGCACGTGCATAAATATATATGCGTGCATATATTTTTTCTTTCTCCGTGTGTGTGAGAGAGAGAGACAGACAGACAGACAGACAGACAGAGAGGGGGGTAGAGTTACGAAACTTTAAAATTTTGCTGAGAGTAAGGTGTATTAGTTCTGTTTTTCCTGGTTCTACCAAATCTATCCATCTGTCTACCCAGAAGGTGCAGCAGTGGTAAGTAGCTTGCTTACCAACCACATCGTTCCGAGTTCAGTCCCACTGCGTAGCACCTTGGGCAAGTGTCTTCTACTATAGCCTCGGGCCTTGTGGGTGGATTTGGTAGGCGGAAACTGAAAGAAGCCCGTCATATATATATATATATATATATATGTATATATATATATATATATATATATATATATGTATTTGTGTCTGCATTTGTCCCCGTAACTTAGCTGCAGCACCGCCTTTAGTCGAACAAATCGACCCCAGGACTTATTCTTTGTAAGCCTAGTACTTATTCTATCGGACGCTTTTTGCCGAACCGCTAGTTTACGGGGACGCAAACACCAACACCGGTTGTCAAGCGGCAGTGAGGGACAGACAGACACACACACACATACATACGACGGGCTTCTTTCAGTTTCTGCCTACCAAATCCATTCACAAAGCTTTGGTCGGCCCGAGGCTATAGTAGAAGACACTTGCCCAAGGTGTCACGCAGTAGGACTGAACCCAGGACCACGTGGTTGGGAAGCAAGCTTCTTACCACACAACCGCGCCTATACACACACACACACGTAAGTATAATATAACTAACAGCGCAGCAGTCATTCGCAAGCGATGATGACTTAGAAAGCTTTATAATGGATTCTGCTAATTGTTTTCGGTGTCTGAGTTGTGGAGAGAGCGTTGACACTCTCTCGGGAACTAACGCACACACACACACACTCTTTATCTATCACACAGACACAGACACATACACACACACACGCATTATGTACATCTGCAGGCGCAGTATCGGACAAGCGTCAACAGATTGAGGTATTAGCACTGCAATCACCATGTCCCAGGTTCGGTCACACGGCACGGCATTTTGGGACGAGTACCATTTTCTACAACCTCGAGTTAACCCACATTGAGTAGATGGAAACAGTAAAGAATCCCACCCCCACTTATGTGGATTGTAATCGGAATTGAAAAGGCACCGCTTTGTCGCTCAGTGCAACACTGCTTCTATCAGAGAATTATATTAAAGGAAGATGTGTCAGGGGTATATTCGACCACTTGGACATTAATTCCGTTGACTGTATCACAGAATCCGTATTGTCAAAATACGGAAATCAAACATACACACATATCAATATATATATATATATATATATATATATATATATATATATATATATATATATATATATATATATATATATATATATATGCATAAACACATAGGTGCACATATCTGTGCATACACACATACGTGTGTGTATACAAGTGCAAAGGCCATTGCATATCGCTCGCAGACCTATGCATGTGGGTGGGTGTATATATACATTATAAATATATATATTACACACACACACACATATCCATGTGTGCATATATATATATATATATATATATACACACACACACACAAACATATACACAGACACACACATATATACACACACGCACATATATATATACGCACATACACACACACACACATACACATACACACACACATGCTTTTGTACCGCCTAGAAAAGTTTAGTCGAAAAAGAGAGACGCCAGTATTTATTGTTAAGCCTTGTAGTTATTCTAGTGATCTCTTTTGCCGAACAGCCAAGTTGCGGGA
>NC_142934.1:63244-89389 GCF_046866305.1 Octopus bimaculoides | reverse complement strand
GGTGGTGGGGGGAGCAAGTAAAGAAAATGATTTTGTTGTGAGGTGTGCTTACAAGGAAGCTGCAACCAATTATTAATTCCTTTTGAGATAAGTAGTGGGTTTATATATGTGAGACTCTTGTATTCGGGGTAGATTCGAACCACCACCACTACCACCAACATTACTACTACTACTAATATTACTAATAATAATATGATGATGATGATGATGATGATTTCATTTATTTGCCACAAGGGCGAAGGATGAGGGGGACAATACAAAGACAGACATCAAGTGTGGGGTTTCACATATAATATTGAAATGATAAAAAAAGTAAGTATAGACAGAATACACTGGAAAAGAGGAGACATATGCATAGCATAGAAAGGTTTTAAAAGAGTGGCCGGGAGGATGATAGAGATGTGGCCCGCCTGATACAGGAACGCCTTTAGGGATAATCGAGGAATCCCACTGTCCGAGATTTCCCTGAAACCCCAGGAGCAAGTGCATTCTCCAATTCCTTCTCTCTGACTCACAGATCTACACTCAGAGAGGTACCGTCCACTTTTGCCATTTTCGCAACTTTCACTCACCTTTCAGTAAACTCACTCGAGGACAGTACTTCCCTCTCCACTCTCAATTTCCTTTCCAAGTGAAACTTGAAGAAGTCAAAGAGAGCTCAACCAAAGAGGAATCTGTCTGTCTTCATGCCTTTCATCTTTGACCGTCAAGCAACCTCTTTCGCCACAGCCACCATTTAAAGGAAAACTGCCTTACCTCCCCGACTGTAGAAGGGCAACGGTTCGATCATCACTACAGAGTCGGCCGACAGACAGATCCGTCCCACACGTGACAGCAATGAATATTAACCCTTTCTGTTACAAGCACGAGGCCTGAAATTTGGGGGAGGGAGATAGTCGATTACATCGACCCCAGTGTTTCACTGGTACTTAATTTATCGACTCCGAAAGGATGAAAGGCAAAGTCGACCTCGGAAGAATTTGAACTCCAAAATGTAACGACGGACGAAATGCCGCTAAGCATTTCCGAAGCCAATGAGTAGGGTACAAGGACGAACTACAAAAGCATGGTGGACGCGGCGGGGGTTAGATGGAGCGAAGAAGACAAAATCAGCAATAAATCTTAGACCAATGGATCGTCACATTACGTGATGCTGTTATTGACATTGACGGACAATGGTGGAGAAGAAACAGTAGAGTTCTCTTTCAACTGGTCAGCTCCACAGACCACATACTTGAGATCCGCGGGGTTGACAAAGACAGGGCCCAGGTTACTAGAAACTGAACGTCAAAAGTCGACAGCGACTGGATTTGCGAATCAAGCTGCAGTGGACAGCAGAGATCATGGACCACCAATGGTGGGAGATAATCAATACGATTTGGCACAGCAGGAACAAGAGGAATGTAGATTAGAGCCAGTGGGAAGAATAGGGAGAACATTAAAAGTGATTCAGAGGAGATAGCACAACCGACATACAAGCAGCAACAACCACCGACCAGAATGGAGCATCAGATGTTTCGCTTCTTGCAAGAGGAAAACATTCTACTGGTTCGGCGTGCCATCTCCTGCTAACGCCCCCTATACGGAAGGCCCCGTGCGCCGTGGCTCATGATATGTTGAAGCTACCGCAGCTGTTAAGATTCTTGGGGGGTCAGCAGGTGGGCCCTCCTTTTGTAAGCTCTTCTCTTTGACGGAAATTCAGTTCAAGAGAAGACCAAAAACTGAGCACCTGGAACTGGGAATGGCGTTAAGCACTCATAAGATCTCTGGGATACAGATTGAAGCATCTCCCTAAAAATAACTATAAAAAAACCCCAGCACAACTCGGAGTTGCCCTGCTTCTGTTGAAGATAAAAGAATGAGGACGAAACGTGCTTCAACGGAACACTTCGCATAACAGGGACCCAGCAACAACAACAACAGTACCTCGCCTTAGAAACATGAAGCTGACCATCCAATAGTACAGCCACTCCACACACCACTTCCTACCATTAGAAACTTCTGGTATTCTGCTGCTTTGTTTTCTTAAAGTCTTATAAGCATCGTCATCATCATCATGGTCGTCATCATGGCAGTTGTTGTTCAAAAAGGTTCGTTCCCCAGCTGAGCTGTTTTAGCTTCTTTAGAATTCAACCAGAAGAAAGAGTGGGAAACTAACAGCTTTGAATAATGTTTGAATGTGAAAAGGCTTTTGTGGAGAACAATTTGGGAAAAAGGCTGGGGTTTGTTTGATAAGAAAGCTTTTTAATAAACATAAATAATGGAGAGGTTTGTAAGAGATTTGTCGATTTGGCGGGGGAGGAAGATTGGGAGGGGGTCGACTGATAAAACGTCAGTTTGTCAATATATGACCAGAAGGGAAAAGAGGGGGAAGGGAGAGAAGAGGGGTGGAAAGGAGAAGCGAGAGAGGAAGAGAGTGTGAAGGGAAGAGAGAGAAGGAACGGGAGAGAGGGACGATGTGTGTGTGAGAGAGAGAGAGAGAGAGAGGATGTGAGAAGAAGAAGAAGAGAGAGAGAGGAAGAGGATATGAGAAGAGAGAGAGAGAAGGACGATGTGTGTGTGTGAGAGAGAGAGAGAGAGGTAGAGAGAGAAGGAACAGGGGAGAGGGACGATGTGAGAGAGAGAGGAAGGAAAAGACAGAGAGTGAAAGGGGAGAGAGATGAAGGGTAAGGGTGAAAGAAAGAGAGGCAGGGAGCAAGTGAGAGAGAGAGAGAGAGAGAGAGAGAGAGAGAGAGAGAGAGAAACAAATATTCTCAAGCGCTCGCATGTGTGTGTGAGAGAGAGGGAGGGAGAAAGAGAGAGGGGGAGAGGGAGGGAGAGAGAGAGGGGGGAGCAGATTGGGTGATTGACCAGACAAGACTTTTACCAAAAACTTTGAGAAGAAAAGGAATTTCTTCAAAGCCTAAAGACTTGGTGCCGCGAACTAATTACGTTCCATTTTAGATAATTCTCTTTTATCTTTCACTTGCGGCCATGCTGGAGCACCACCTTGAAGAATTTTTAGTCGAACGAATCGACCCGAGCACTTCTCTTTTTAAACCAGGTACTTATCCTATCGTTCTCTTTTGACTAACCGCTATCTTCTGGACACGTAAACACACCAACACCGGTTGTCAAGTGGTGATAGGACACACACACACACACATAACGCATAAAATGCGCCTGAAAGATTGCTGTAAGATACAAGGTGTATTTTTATAATTATACCTGTTCAATTATTTACCTTTGACAGATATTTGTCCTCATCTTGTTTGTTGTTAACACAGCTTTTCGGCTGATATACCCTCCAGACTTCATCAGGTGTCTTGGGGAAAATTCGAACGTGGGTTCTCATTCCACGCCCGCACAGGTTTTGAATACAAGTTTTAATGTTCCCGGCATTATTGAGCGAATTGTTCGTACAGGTGTTCGAATCTAAAGCTCGTTGTCCATTCTTGAGCCTTCCCAACATTCTCCATTTCCTTTCTAACGTAATCTTTAAACTTTTATTAGTTTCACTTATTGAGCTGCGGCCATGCTGGGGCACCGTCTTAAAGGGTTTACTCGAAAAATCGATTTATATTTAAAGTCTGGTACTTATTCTGTCGATTGTGCGGGCGAACCGCTAGATCATGGAAACGTAAACAAACGAACACCAGTTGTCTAGCGGTGGGAGGGGAACAAATATAAAAGCATGCACACACACAGACGACTGTGAAGTAAGAAGTTTGCTTCCCAACCACATGGATCTGGGTTCTTCTATAGCCTTTGGCTGACCAAAACCTTCAGAGTGGATTTAGTAAACAGAAACTGAAAAAACAAACCCGTAATATATATTAGATCTATGTATGAGTGAGTCTTTGTGCCTGTGTATGTCCCCCACTACTGCTCGATACAACCGGTGTTGGTCTGTTTACGTCCGCGTAACTTAGCGGTTCTGCAAAAACTGATAGAATAAGAATTTGGCTTTAAAAAAATAAGCACTGGGGTTAATTCATTCGATTAAAAGTCCTTCAAGGTGCTGCCCCAGCATGGCCGCGGTCTGATGACTGAAACAAGTAAAAAATATATATATATGGAGTGGCTGTGTGGTAAGAAGCTTGTTCCACAACCTCACGAGTCCGGGTGCAGTGGCACCTTGGGCAAGTGTCTTCTACTATAGTCCCAGGCCGACCAAAACCTTGTGAGTGGATTTGGTAGACGGAAACTGAAAGAAGCCCGTCGTATATATGTATATATATATATATATATATATATATATATATATATATATATATATACGTGTGTGTGAGTTTGTAGTTATATATTTTTGTGTCTGTGTTTCTTACCCCACCATCGCTTGATACCGATATTGGTGTGTTTACGTCCTCATAATCTAGCGGTTCGGCCAACGAGACCGATAGAATAAATACTAGGCTTACAAAGAATAGGTCTTGGGGTTGATTTGTTCAACTAAAAGCGGTGCTCCAGCATGGCCGCAGTAAAATAACTGAAACAAGTAAAAGAATATGTGTGTGTGGTACCAATGGCATACACTCTCTTATCCTTGATGTGTGTGTGTGGTACCAGTAGCATATATAGACGTACCACCCTATACAGATGTAACAGCGGTGTATCGGGTGGTACCAGCGATACATATAGAGGTACGCGTGGTTTATACTGTGGCACCCAACAATCATGCAACACAGCGAAAGTCATTCCACAACTTGGCACAAAAACACTGGTTTTTGCCACAAAAAACACCTGCTCTGCAAAAATAAGTTTAAAGACATATTTAATCTATCTAATCTACCTGTCTATCTAATTTAATCCAGTTAACTTAGCTAATCTCTTCCTCAAACATTGTTTACCTTTCTTTCAAACTACCTCATGTAAATTAACCCAGCACACACGCACACACACACACACACACACACACACACACACAGAAATATTCATTATACATAAATAATATGAATTTATATATATACACATGAACATATATATGTATATATATATACACATACACATATACATATCAGTATATACATTTACATATGCCCATGTTTATATATATATATATAGAGAGAGAGAGGGTGGGGGTTAACATGCCAGTTTACAAACACAAACTGCCATGTCTAGAGAATCTGCGAGAGGAAGAAAGTCAAGACAAACATGGAATCAATAAAAGATAAATAGAAAGATTAATAAGGAAATGCAAACAGCACAGAATGAAGACGCAGCGACGTGTGGAGACAGTCACGTGTGTGTGTGTGAAAGAGAGAGAGAGACGAATAGAGAGGGAGAGAGAGGGAGAGAGATAGAGAGAGAGGAGGACAGCAAGACAAAGATGTAACTTCTGCTGTGTATGTATGTATGTGGAGATGGATAATTATATAAAGAGAACTGCTACAAAGACATATCGATAGGCCGAGTGACGAGTATGTGTTTAGGCTCATGGTTCTAGTCTTGGATACCTGTTATGCAGACATACGGAATGAAATCATAACATATGGTGTGTGTGTGTGTGTGTGTGTGTGTGTGCGTGTATATATTTGCATGTGTGTAATCCGCTTAAATAGCGTCACCATGGCCCCGATATCTTTAATAGTTCCTTCCACCAGTGTCAAGTTATCGAAACTCTCTCCACACACAAGCATCGGTTGTCAAGCGATGGTGGGTGGGGGGGGGGAACAAACAGACATACAAACACTCACATATATACATACATATATACACACACACACACACACACACACGTACATATGTATATATATATATATATATATATATATATATATATACGACGGGCTTCTTTCAGTTTCCGTCTACCAAATCCCCTCGCAAAAGGCTTTGGTCGGCCCGAGGCTATAGTAGGAGACACTTGCCCAAGTTGTCACGCAGTGGGACTGAACCCAGAAACCATGTGGTTGGCAAACAAGCTACTTACCACAAAGCCACTCCTGCACTTTAGCAATATAACTACACACGTGTTGTTGATTTCTTTTCCTTCTTTGGACTTTTTCTCTTTCTTCTTTCCGACGAAGAGCTCTGCTCAAAACGTCAGAAACTCTCTCTTTTTACTGAGCATCAAACTAATACATTCCTTGTGCATGTCCTTTTGTTGTCTGTTATTGTTTGTTTGTGTATATATTTTCAGGATTAAATAAAAAGACAACAAACGGAAAATACGACATATTTGTGTGTGTGTGTGTGTGTGTGTGTGTGTGTGTGTGTGTGTGTGTGTGATTCAAATAAACATACGAATATATACTAAATACACAAACGAACAGCAAACACGGGTCACCAGCACCTCTTCAGTTATCGACCAGAGGGTCAAAGCGCAATTTCGGCCATTATCGGTAATATTGCTTCCAGTATATATATGACCATCTGTGTATCATGCCTAATGCAGATATAACGCAAAATGCAAATTAACTGCTACACTCATCCAGGGATTATATCTTTAATGAATGCAACGTGTCTATCAACAGCAGGTGAAAATTGTCACCACTGATACAGAAAAACAGCGGTTGAAAAATCACTGATATTGCAATTAGTCGCCCAGTTGACTAAAAATTCGTTATGTGCAACAAATGAAGTTTAAAATTAAAATGGCCTCGGCGGAAATTTACATCTAGCATTCTCACCGTAGCTGCTGGACAATTTTCGTTTGTTACTGATATATTTGTGTTTTTAAACACAGTACGTTCATAAAGGATAGAATGCCTGGACGAATGCCGAAATATACTAGGCATTCAAGGATATATCTGCTTTAAGTATGATATACCGTTGGTTATTTTAATCCAATGCTGCTTCTGCTCTGTGTGTGTGTGTGTGTGTGGATGTGTGTGTTGTTGTTGTTCTAGATATGTGCGACTGGAAGAATATGGTTTTGCAAATTTAGGAGTAAAAATACGATAAAAGTGTTTGAGAATTTGTGAATAACTGCAATATTTATCGCAACCAACACCACTGATTACATGAATGGCTGAATCCACATCTAATCATGCAAGTGCACAGCTAAAGTAAACAAACCATGCAACAACAACAACTACAACAATAATAATAATAATAATAATAATAATAATAATAATAATAATGCCTACTGCACATGCACACGTCTGTTGACTGGTTGGAAGAAGTGTGCAGTGTGTCAGTTGTTTTATGCATCTCTGCACAGCAGCACTGTTTCTAACTGACAAAGTCTCTTTGAAAGAAGGTAGAATAAATAGAACAGGCTTTGAAAAGTCTTTGATATGATGAAAACAATAATAAAGAGGGGGGCGCGGTGGAGGAAAATGGCGTGGAATTAAAAGATTGTCGTTGGTTGTGAGGTATGTCTTTGGTGAAGAAAAGTTTCTTAACTGAAAAATCATGTGAGAATAATGTAAGGAATAAACGCAGAAGAAATAGCAGGAATAATTAAGTTCAGCTATAAAAGACCAAACTACGCCACCAGAACCTAACAGAAGCACAATACACACACATACACACACACACACACACACATACATACATACAGATCAACGTTTCGTTTGCAAGCGGCAGTCAAACTATTTCTTTACAACAAGACTGTCTGATGCATCAACGAAAAAGAAACGGTTGTTTATTATCATTGCCCAATCAAAGTGTTCCGTGCCGGCCGAGATATAACAAAGCTAGTTCTGCTTATAGGAGAGATTTATTTCAAAAGGATTACATTCTTTCGTTCTGGAATAGAATGCCGTGGAAATCCAGAAATCCAGAACACAGCTGGGAAGCAGAATACATTTCACAGAGGAAACATCCACTGCGTCATAAAACATATTTGATCTGTCGTGTAAGATTTTCATTTCGAGGTGGTGGAGGTAAAAATGAAATCATTCAAATATGAGAATCTATTATGAAACAAAGATTTTATTTTTGTCGTTACGCTTCCATTTCCAATCTCCATCTTGAAAGAGTCGAACACAGTTTGGAATTCAATAAAGACATTTCTGCAAACAGTTCAAGATTTGCAACGGAAAACATTGTCTTACACCTTTTGCCAGGAGTCATTTGTCTGCTTGCCACAGTCTGCTTAATTAACAAAAGGTTTCACTTAATCTTATTCTTATGTGCAATGGAAGTGGGACGATGAACATTCAACGCTGAAAAGAAAACTCAAACATCGTTTCAACTCTATGTGTGTGTGTGTGTGTGTGTGTGTGTGTGTGTGTGTGTGTGTGTGTGTGTACACACAAGAGAAGTAGCAATGTTTTGACATGTCGATACTCCCCCCTCCACCGATGATGGAAGAGGCAGTGAACGCGCTGTTTTCTGATTGGATGAAAATTCCGAAAATTATCAAACTTTGAACACTAATAACATTTTTGCAAAATTTTTCTGGAATAAACGAATAACAAATTCGGATTCAGCATCAAAAATTACATCTACATGATACATTATTTTTTTTTAAAGATAATTTTAAACAGTGACGAAAACCACAAAGATCCTAATGTGAAACACAAATTTTCTCAAAACATTTACTTAAAAGACAAGAATGGGTCTACAACCAGGCAGGGTCGTTTAAAATGTCCAGATTTTGACGAAATGTAAATTGGAAGACAATCAGCAGAAGTTTGATTAATCTCACGCTAACTGCCATAAAACACTAACAAGTATCAACGTACTAAGCTGTACTAAAACACCAAAATGTGACACTGTAGTGAAAACCTTCCACTAACTTCTGAATGGAACTTGGGTTTGAAGCCTCAATAACCAGTTTTTGGCAGCTGAGACACACAGACAGTTGTTGGTGAGTAAGAGGCTGTAGAGTAACCAGCTTCAGCAACACTGCTACTACGGTTTTCAGTGAACTTTACTGATAACTAGTGACAAGCTGCTGCTACTACTACTGCTGCTGGTGTGTATGTAAGAGTAGGAGCTTTGAAGGAATTGAAAGACAATTATTGATATTTTCTTTGCTTTCACAACAAAAGACGAGCCATAACATCGTCTAATGTTTCCCAACTACTCTCGGCTGCTTCTTCCTCTTTTACACAGTCCTTGTCTTTTTCACTGGACACATGGCTCCCTTTTTTTTTTCAAAGAAGCCTTTCATTAGCTGTGAATAGAGCCCTTTTATCATTGATGTCACAGGCCAAGAAAGGAAGGCACACCCCCTGGAGTGTAGACACTTTAGAGTGGACAGCTGATGTCCCTTTCTCTACCCTGCCCCCATCCCCTCCATCATTCAGCTAAAAACAAACTGGGATAACAAAGTTGGGGAAATAAAAGGGAGTAAGATGAGAGTAAAAACCTGCTGGGGAGAGGGGAAGGGCTTCCTATACTCTCCCTTCATTCAATACATTTATCAAAATTGGGTCTTCCTAGCCCTCTCTTCTATAAATATTTTTTTATTTTTATTAAACAGATTGTATAAAATGATGAAAAGGGTAAACGTCTCGAATTAGGAGTTGGGTGACGTGAAGGAATGGTGGTGAGTTAAGGGGTTAAAAAGATGTGGCTGGTGTTGTTTATTACAATAGACAGACACGGCTGCTGGGATGGGGTAGGTGTCCCGAAGTGGAGGGGAGGGAGTAGGTGATAAGTGTGTAAATTCATCGGATAGAAAGGTGTGTTACAGCGCGCGCGCACATACACACACACAAACATAAACATTATTTAGAATGAACAAGAACTGAAGTACTCAATACACGACGCAGAGCCTAACGATATTTGACTGGTGCTGTTTCATGTTATCCTGACCAATCAGACAGCTTTTTGTTCTGAGAGAATGCCAGGCCATCTGATTGGTTATGTTAAAGGAATTTGGTCATCAACAAGACTATCCATTATTATAAAATTAAATCTCATCATTAATAACAGATAAGGGCTGGCATGCGGCCTCATTCCCCAATGAAGTCGGCTGCCACGGCTTTCCGCCCGGGTCAGTGCGCATTTCTTGTGAAAGCTAAGTCTGGAACCCAGGTAACCGAAGAAGGCCATCCAGGAAATAGGCGTGGAAGCTGAAAGAAGCGCTCAAGATGACCGTGGTTGATAAAAGACTGCAAGTGGAACCTTTCCGTAGATGAAGACTAGCTCGGTCCTCGCTGCCCCATTCAGGTGAAGCGTACAGGTTAAGGGGCGAAACAGAAGGGTTTCCAGCATTGCAACAGATATAGAGGAGCTTGCGAAACCTCTAACTTCTGCAGTTTCTGCGCAGAATAAAGCATCTCTGGTGTTTATTTTACCCACCTGTGGCAATAATTGGTTTATATAACAAAACAACATCTCCGTGTAACAATACTTTCCTCCCCAAGTATCACATCTATACTCAATCCCCGAAGTTCCTTCATAAAGGCTTTGCAAAGCTAAACTACTGAAATATAAGGCAAAAGATACTGGCATTGCGAAATAAATTGAAACACAAGACAAAATATAGACATATACGAAAACAAATTTACTGACATATAAGGCAAAAGTACGTTGACATATAAAGTGAGACATTGGCATATAAAGCAAAACAAATTGAGATGCGAGGCAATATATAGACATTGATAGAGAGAAAACCTATTGACATATAAGGCGGAAGTATATTGATATATAAAACAAAACATTCACATATAAGGCAAAACATACTGACGTATAAGGCAATATAAATCAAAACATTAGGCCAAAAATATTTAAATAACAAAAAGAAATTTGACATATAAGGCAAAAATATGTTGGGATATAAAGCAAAATATTTCACATTGCTGAATTGTAAGTTAAAAGTTGCTTCATCATTTCGAACTTACCTTCTGCCTTTTTAGTACATACATACATACACATGCGTGTATAGATAGGTATGTATACATATACACAAAATTATTACTGCTGTTATTGTTGTTATTATTATTACTCATACTACTACTATTGCTACATTATTCTTAAATATGACTAACTCCTCAGAAGTCAAACTGGTATGAATAATGGAGCAGATATTAAAAGTTCATTTCAACTTTTCAAATACGACACATAGGTGTATGTGGAAACATACACTCACCAGGTCATATATATATATATATATATATATATATATATATATATATATATATATATATATATATGTATTTGACATATGACAGCACTTGCAGTTACAAAGGTAGGCATATAATATGCAGGCTTGTATCTTTCATTTCTTTCGGTCTGCGGCCATGCTGGGGTACCGCGTTGACGAGGTTTAGTCAAAAAAACAAATCGATCCAAAGACATATTTTAAAGCCCGGAATTTATTCTATTGGTATCTTTTTTGCCAAACTGCTATGTCATGGGGACGGAAACAAACCTACACGGGTGTTGTCAAGCAAAAGTGAGGAACAAACACAAACACATACATAAATAGACACCCATATCTAGAAAGAACGGGCTTCTTTCAGTTTCAGCCAACCAAATCCATTCACAAGGTTTTGGTCGAGCCGGGAGGTTATAGTTGAAGGTGCTTGTCCCGGTACAAAGCAGTGGGACTGAACCCAGAACCATGTGGTTGAGAAGCAATCCTCTTACTACAAAGCCATGCCTGCACCTAAAAATATTGGTTTCAAATTTTGGCACAAGGCCAGCAATTTCTGAGCAGGGGATAAGTCGATTACATCGACCCCAGTACACAACTGGTACTTATTCTATCGAACCCGAAAGGGCGAAAGGCAAAGTCGACAGCGGCGGAATTTGAACCCAGAATATAAAAACGGATGAAATGCTGTTAGGCATTTTATTTGCATCTAAAAATATCAATAATTTTTTGGTGAGAATCGAACTCGCGCCCTTCCGCGTGTAAAGCAGATGTAATACCTTCTACATGCATATACATAAATACGGGTGTATATATATACAAAGCAATGAATATAACCAAACATGTATGTATACAAGAGATGCGTTTGTGTGTGTGCATGTTTGTGGCGCTTGTTTGATTTTATAAAAAGAACCAGAACTCAATACATTTTATCAATCAAACAGTTACAGTGAGTCACCAACCTAGGATTGATTGATTGATTGATTGGCTGCGCGCGCACGTGTGTGTGTGTGTTTATGAACACATAGACAGCTATACTGAAACTACAATTGTTGAACATTACACACACACACAGACGCACATATATATATATAACAATTAGTTGGTTGTCATAATAAAAACTCAGAGTTTCGGATACTGAGGCTGAAGTCTGCTCCGGCATCTCGGTTGTCTTAACAACTGATGAGATGCCGGAGCAGACTTCAGCCCCAGTATCCGAAACTCTGAGTTTTTATTATGACAACCAACTAATTGTCACATATTA
The DNA here is from genome assembly GCF_046866305.1 of Octopus bimaculoides. Taxonomy (NCBI): domain Eukaryota; kingdom Metazoa; phylum Mollusca; class Cephalopoda; order Octopoda; family Octopodidae; genus Octopus; species Octopus bimaculoides. The sequence continues at coordinate 77,150 of NC_142934.1, read as the reverse complement.
TATTCATAGATAAATTCCTCTATTTTACATCATATCGAGGTCTCATTCATTCTTTTGTCATATTAATAATAATAATAATAATAATATATATGCAACCCATAAATATGGAACCCGTAAGTATGGAAAACGGATGTTAAACGATGATGATGATGATATATAATATATATATATATATATATATATACATACACACATATACATGCACACAGATACCTAATACCTAAAATCCACAATTGTTATACATTATACACACATACACACACACACACACACACACACACGCATATACGATGTGTGTGTTTGTTTCTTTCATCCTCTCTATCCACACACACACACACACACACACACACTGGCCAGTATGAATGAAATTTATTGAACAAATTACTAAACATTCATTCCGGCCACCCGCCTCTGCCGCCCGCCCCCACACCCTCCACAACTCCGGACAGGTGAAACATTGACCGCAGCTGGAACCTTCCTTCCGCCCTTCCTTTAAACCTGTGGTAGACCTGGCAATGACACGGGAGGGAGGAGGGGAGTAGGACGGTGGTAGCAGCTGAGGGAGGGGGCATAGAGGATGGGGGTGGGGTGGGTGATGAGTGGTGATGATATTGTAAAGTGTTGTTCAGTCCCAAGTCAGTCATGAGGAAAAAGACAATCCAGTTATGACCACCCCATCTTATTTTCAGACATAACATATCTCGGACTAAATCATTTAATGTGTCCTATTTTTAAGGTGGTCACGTGAGGAAGATTTGGTTGCTTTTCTTAACAAATTGAGAGACCATGGGTGCATCATGATGATGATGATGATGTTTATAGTGTGCTGATCCCCAACGTATCACTGGTAGTTCACCCTTGAGAGTGAGCCCTATTAAGATTTGAAGTGACATGACCAACAGCATTATGAGACTTTTAATAATAATAATAATAATAATAATAATAATAATAATAATAATAATAATCCTTTCTATTAAAAGCACACGGGCTGAAATTTTTGGGGAGGGAAACAGTCGATTATATCGACCCCAGTGTTTCACTGGTATTTAATTTATCGATCCCGAAAAGATGAAAGACAAAGTCGACCTTGGTGGCATTTGAACACGGAACGTAAAGACGGACAAAATGCCGCTAAGCATTTTGTCCGGTTTGCTAACGATTCGGCCAGCTGAACGCCTTAATAATTGTTTCAATTTTTTGCCATAAGGGTATCTTGGGAGAGGTGGGAGATGAACCGATTACATCGACCCCATTTCTCAACTGGTACTTATTTTATCGACCCCGAGAGAATAAAAGGTAAAGTCGACCTCGGCGGAATTTGAACTCAGAGCATAGCGACGGGCGAAATACCGATCAGCATTTCGTCCAGCTTGCTAACGATTCTGCCAGCTCGCTGTCTTAATAATAATAATAATAATAACAATCACTAAAATTAGCAGCCCAGGGTGGCACATTTTGGAGCTGGAGGAAGCCGCAGTGAGCCTAATAAACCTGTTTTACTGGTATTTCTTTCACTGATCCTGCTGTGATTTGAACTCCTCACAGCTTAACTTCAACACCACCACCCGATGTCCCTCAAATATTGCACCTACAGAGGCTTGACAGAGTGTGGATACATAAGACGTACTACAACATAAGCCACTGCAATGGCACCACTATCACACTAGCCTCAGTCCAGCACCACCACCACTACGACTACCACCACCCCATACATGACCACTGCAACACCACCTGTCCAAGGTGGACGTGGAAATGTTTAGTATCAGAGGGAAAACAGTGATAGGGTGGTAGCGGTTGGCGTGGGGGAGATGGCAAGTGATAGCGTGATGATGATGATGATGGTGATAATGATGATGGTGGTATCATTAATAGAGGTGGTGGTGGTGGTGGTGGTGTTGAAGGAAGAGGAGAAGAAGCTGTCTTCTTCCTCTTATTGTTATAAAACAATTGTTCTTACAAGGAAACTTCTGGACGGGTGGTGGCGGGGGGGGGGGCAATAAAGTTATGAACTTTAAAGTGGGTGTGGTTGAGGAAATTAAGGAGTTGCTACAGCAGTAAGGACTGGGGGTGGGAGGGAAGGGAGTCTTTTAGTTGTCTTTCAGATGAAGAGTAAGGCAGAGAGAGAGGGGGGCAGGTTATTGATGGAACAGCATCACACCACCCCCACCTCCACCATCACTACTGCGTCAACACCATCATATCACCACTATAACTGCTACTGCAAACCCCATCCTGTCACCACCGCCACCGCCGCCACCACCAAGGTAGGAGTGTTAAAAAGGAAAAGGGGGAGGTGTGCAAGTGAGGGTGGGGTGAAGGTGTTTACTGGGATTTTATAGAATTTGAAAAAGGAGCAGACAAATGCTGACTACCCCCAGCTCCCCCCTAACTGCCACCTGACCCAGCTTGCTATAGAGGTAAGGGGGAAGAGATAGGAAAGAAAAAGAAAAAGAGGGACCAGCTGCAGGGAGACATATGTATAGTTATCTTGTAAAATGACGTAGGGGATACAGAAGCCCTTCATCGCATCACTTCACAGCAGCCCCACTCCACTCACTTCACTCCAGCTCACCTCAACTCACATCGAATCACTTTACCTGACCGCATCCCTCACTCCTTAAAGCAATCAGTCCCAATACAGCGATGAGAAAAACCCACATCTACCTGTCCAACCCACCAGGTGTGAAACTGGTGTTAACACAGTGATAACATTAATGACAAGGCATGAAGACCCTCATCCTATCTTAGCTACGATCGGACTGGATCGCTGCCCCCTTCGCCTAGGACTGTATCAGCCCATCTGTGAAGCCCAGTGTTCAAAGGTCCAGCCTCACCATCGCCCCACCTCTCCCTCGGTTTCTGATAGTTAGGTTCCATTGTTTTCACCCATCACTCACCAATGCTCATACCATCATTTCTACACACATCAAGCTCATGGCTTAGTAGTCAGGGTATTCGGCTCACAATCGTAAGAACGTGAGTTCAATTCCCAGCGACGCGTTGTGTCCTTGAGCAAGACACTTTATTTCACATTGTTCCAGTCCACTCAGCTGGTAAAAACGACTTGCATCTGTGTCACGCCCAACTTTAAGGGCACACAGGTGTCTGCGGAGTGCTCAGCCACTTGCACGTTAATTTCACGAGCGAGTTATTCCGTTGATCGGATCAACTGAGACCCTCGTCGTCGTAACCGACGCAGTGCCAGAGATACACGTCAACTGATGTCTTTATCACACCCACCCTTTTCCCACCGCATATAGCTAATAAACACCTCATTTTCCTCTGCCTTCCTCCGCCGCTCCGACACAACACGACTTCCATATTCAACCCCAAGTCTCCTTCATATTCTACAACCTTCAGCTGGTTACACACCCTATTTGTCATAAGCCTGGCAATTCTGAGTAATTCTAGAGAGAATTCTACACCAGTCAATCAATCAATTATATACTGACAACATGTCTCATAGACACTACATAATGTATATTGTATCTAGTGCCTCCTGCATGAATCCATGACATACTTTGAACTGGTTGTTAAAATTAGGCATCCAGCAAGACAAAACATCACTTAACTTACAGCATTTGACATGCACCAAAGTCTAGACACAGATTACCATAGAACACATGCACGTATAGTTGTATAACACTTATATACACATGCCGGACACATAAAGCATAATTAACCTTCGCAGCTCTATACAAAAGCACATCGCTGGGATTTAAATATTAAAATTGCATACAGCTCTTCTCCATGCGAAAAACATTGCAGACATACTAAAGTTACATATAACAATACTTTACACACATACATACATCTGTGTGTGTGTGTGTGTGTGTGTGTGTGTGTGTGTGTGTGTGTGCGTGTGTGTGTGTGCGTGTGCGTATGTGTGTGTACACATGCTGTTGGCGATTTCATTTCCTTTTTGGGATTTTTCCCTTTCTTCTTTCCGACGAAGAGCTACGCTCGAAACGTCAAAAACTATCTTTTTACTGGGAGCCAAACTGATACATTCCTTGTGTACGTCCTCTTTTTTGCGTTGTTTATTAATTTTATTGCTCATTTATTTGATTGAACTCTGTGTGTGTGTGTGTGTGTGTGTGTGTGTGTGTGTGTGTATGATAGTGGTGAACAGCGAGAATGAGTACTCAACACTAGATTTAGATTAATATATTCTTTATTTGTGGATAAACAATGCCACTAATGGATTCGTGTAGGAAATTCTGCAATTTTTCAAGCATTCAACAAACGAATGTTGATAATCATCCGCCATGTTGACTGATTCTTAAGTGCAACGCTTGAAAGGTTGCGGAATTCCCACATGAAACCTTGGGTAACATTGTTAATCCACATATAACGTATACGAGTGTGTGCCTCGTATACACACATACACAAATATAAACAGAGATATATACACACATACATACACAAATGTCTATTCATTGTAATGGGTCTACTGTCTAGAGTTTCAAGCAAACTATTTATCAAACTAAATCATACATCACAAATCTCTTTGTATGGTTGAAAGTTTAATTATTCTAGAAACTTCGACCGAAAATATATTGGATAAAGTAAAATTTTCAAAATTAACCAACTAAACTAATAAACCAAAACAACTGTTATAGTCACAAACATATACATACAGTTACGCGCGCACGCACATAGATGTGTGTGTGTGTGTGTATTAAACGCTACCTTCCTCAAAACTTGAATTCTGACAAGGTCATTACTACCGAAACAATCTAGCAAGTTGTAAACTATAATCATACACACACACATACATACACACATGCAAAAATTTGCATATATCTAGGTTTGTAAATAAAAATATATATGTGTTATGAGCATATATAACCATGTGCTTGTGCATGTATGTGTATGAATGTATGTATATATGTATGCATGTTTAATCATCCCACAAATAAAGCATTTTTGTACCACTATACGGAGGGTTTAGTATTTCTGGAACAAAACATAGACACTAGAAGACAATGCGAAATGGTACCTGTGCTACCGATCCAAACAGAGGATGTGTGGGCTCAGTGGAGTCTAAAAGAAATATTAAGACATATCTTATAGTTGAGCCATAATTTCACAATATCACAGTTTTGGGACATCTGCGAAACAAAGGAACAAATATGGGTGACAAAGATTAGCACTTTGGTGGAATTGGGTGCTAAAGAATGTGGATATTTCTGAAATGGCAACGATGATGACGATGATGATGATGTTAGGGTGATGATGATGATGAAGTAACTCTCTAAAATTTGACATAAATTTAAAAGTGAACATTCAGCTTTTGGCCCTCGTTATATCACTGCTAATCTCAGGAGTACTTAAATTTAAAAGTGAACATTCAGCTTTTGGCCCTCGTTATATCACTGCTAATCTCAGGAGTACTTAATCTACGATTGGCATAATATCTGGATGATGAAACTCCTTCATAACAAACATTAATCCATTAATCCCGGAAATATTAACAAAACGGAAAATGGATGAACAACAACAAAGGGAGAGAGGGGGAGAGAGAGGGAAGAGGGGGACCAAAACAGCAACAATAACAAAAGTAAGATTCACAGAGAAAAGAAGTCAGGAGAGAGCATGAGGAGTAGTAGGAGAGTGTAAAATGGGTGAAGACGTTTCGAGGAGTCGTTAGATAATAAAGGGAGGGAGAGAGAGAAGATGAGAGGAGGATGAGAGAGAGAGAGACGGGGAAGGTGAGAGAGAAAGATATGGGGTTTGAGTTTTGGGAGAAGAAGACTACAACTAGAAATACTCTGAGTAAACAAAGAGAAAGTTGGAACAGAGAAGAGGGGTGTTGTTAGGTTGCACTGCAGAGACACACACACACACAGACGCATGTCTATATTGCCACACACAAAGACCCATACATGCCACCACACACACACACACACGTTACCACTACATGCTCATATATATATATATATATATATATATATATATATATATATATATATATTGCCCCCCCCCCATCCTTATGCAGTATACACGAAAGTCTACTGCAACACACACACTTGCACGAACACGCACGTACAGATTGCCATACATACACGATACTTGCAGACGCAGATCAACTCCCATACCCACCCGACCCATTCCAAAGGGACGAGTAGAGAGAGAGAAAGAGAGGGGGTGTGTGTGTGTGTGTGTGGTGGGGATTGAGCAGTCTGTATGTGCATGCAATGAAAAGAGAAGGGGAGGAGTAGTAGTAGTAGTAGTAGTAGTAGTGGTGGCAGCAATAGAAGCGGCTGTCTGTATGCATGTATGTGCATATATATTAACATACATACTTACGTATGTATACACACACACATATATGCGTATATATATATATGCATATTTACATGTATGTATGTGTACTTCCATGCATGTGTGTGTGTGTGTGTGTGTGACAGAAACCATTAAGTCTGTTCACAGATAAAACCAGACAAAAGTAGAAAAATCTTGCATCAACATCGTCTGTTGTTTTATTTTATTTTTATATTTATTTGTATTTTTATATTTAATTGATTCCCTAGTTTTTTTAGAGGGGAGGGGAAGAAGGGGGAAATAAATGTGGGTGTGGGTGGGTGGGTGGGTGGGTGGGGAGGGGATATTTTTTGGTTTATTTATTTATATTTAACATTTATTCCTGTTTCTTTGCGTTTTGTTGTTTCATATACGTATTTTTTTGTTGTTTTATTGTTTTTCGTTTGTTTGGTTTTGTTTTGCATCCTTTAAAAGTTTTGGACTCTAATTTTCCCAGATGTAAATACAAACCCCGTAATTACAGAGAGTGTGAAGGGGTGGGTGGGGAGAGAGAGCAGGAGCAGAGATAGGGAGGGTGGTGGTGGGGGTGGAATGAACGGTAGCTGATATAAAACTTATTAGATAAACACATGAAACACAGCAACAAACACTGGTTGCCTTCCCGGAGTGCAGCTTTTAAACAAACACACAAACTAAACATTTCTACTGAATATTCCATTTTTCATGGTCTTTATTTATCTTACCCTCCCTAAGTACACACACCTATTTGCTTAGCAAGCTATGCATGGATGCTGTCTCATGTGAATGCCTCCATGTAAACCTCTTTATTACATATGGGAAGTGAACAGTCCCCCGCCCCTCGAAAAACATGGTCAATTAGCAGAGACTCCAGACTATAGAATCCACCCACCTCCAACCCCAGCCCCCACCTCCGATCTTTAGAGTTGTTAAAGAAGTGTGACTCAAGAAATTAATTTTACAGATGAAGAAACAAACTTTACATCACTGTTTCCCCAACCCCTTTTTTTTTTTTTACTTCTGGATCCTTTTGGTTCCTTATTTTACTGAAATGGACCTTCACAGCCAATTTTGATACCGGAAAAAAATTTTTATATTTTTGTATTTCAATTTTATTAGGAATTTTATTAAAAAATGTTAAAATATTTCGTTTATTGCAAATGTATAACAAACTTAGTGCATGTGAACTTTGGACCCTTAAAGGTCATAAAGACCCTGGTTGAGAACCACTGCTTTGGATGTTGAAGAATGAATAAAATGGTTAAAGTTCCTTAAATTCAACAGACTCCAGTCTGCACACTGGTCATGTTGGAATAAGGAAACGAAGGACAAATTCTTCACTTTGGGCTTGTCCCAGGACCCCAGAGGAACTTTGAGGATTCTAATGAGCAAATATAGAGATTCCAGTGGGAGAACGTTTTTAACTATAAAATTTAATCAACAGAGCATGTTAGATTTATTTTCATAATGTTAGTTTTAAATGATGTTGATGCTTAATTAATATTATTTGTTCGTTTAGTGTCTGTTTCTCCATGCTGGTAAGGTTTGGAGAAACAGACACTGGTAAGGTTTGGGATGAGGAATTATTCAAGACAGGATTTCATGACTGGATGCTCTTCCTGTTACCAAACCATATCTATTTTCAAAGAATTATTCCAGAGATATTCAAAAGGTGAAAGAGACCCATCAGGTCAACAAGGATTGTCATAAACATTACCATTACTTCTTTTGACAAGCATGGAATGTGGATATTTGTGCACACATGCACACAATCATTTAATATCTGTTTTCCATGGTGGCATGGGTACACATATACAAAACAATAAGCTTCCTGCAGTTTCCATCAATCAAATTCCCTCTCAAGTTATTGGTTGGTCGCGGGACAACAGCAGAAAACAGCCAAGGTGCTGCTGCAGAGAGGAACCAAAGCCGAAAGCCACGGGATTCCCCAGGGAATTTCCATACTGGTCCCTGTTTTGGTTGTTGATGTTATGTAATAGTGTTGTAGAATAAGGGAAGAGTATATGTGATGGGGGGAGGAGGTACATTAAATTGGTGAAGTGGTAAAGAGGGGTAGAGGTAAGAGGTGAAGAAACACCAGGAGGGAGGAAGGGACAGAAAGAATGAGAAGAGAGAGAGAGAGATGGAGGGAGGGAGGGAGGGAGGGAGAGAAAGACAAACATAGATGATGTATTTAGATTGAGAGAGGGGGGGGGACACACATAAAAAGAGGGGACACACACACAGAGTTAAAAGGAGATTCATGCACACACATACATAGAAGGATGGATGTACACATACACATAGACTGAGAGAGAGAGAAAGGGGGCATATAGATATATAGAGAGAGGGAAAGAGAGAGAAGGAGAGAGGACACACATATAGAGAGGGACAAAGAGAGACAAACATACACACACACCTAAATGTAAAGAAACAAAGAGAGAGAGAGAAAAGGGGACAGAGATATACAGGGAGAGAGAGAGAAAGAGACAGAGATAGAACACAGGTACAACCTCACTCTTTATGCAAGTGAGTAGAAAGAGACAAAGAGACAGAAAGAGAGACAGAGATAGCAAGAGGGTGGTGGTGGTGGTGGGAGTAAGAATCAGTGATGGAGTTCCAGAATGATGGGATAAATTACTGTGAATGTTTAAAACGTTGAAAGCTGGAGTGAAATATGGTTTTGCTAATGAGTTTTCTAATGGTTGTTATATCAAAATGCTTTAATTAGTGTCGGAGTCATTAACTCAAACATCCATCGTGAACACAAACTCTGAGTATAAAATAGAAATAGATGTTAATAAATTGTGTGGAGTTGGGAGATCAAAAGAGTTTGGAAATTGTAGACAGACAGTGACAGCTTCTTGCAGACATTACCATAATCTGAAGAGGTTGGCACCAAAGCTGAGCGCATATCCATAAATATATGTGTATGCATGTGCGCATAAACATTTACACACACACACACACACACACATTACAGATGTTTATATCTAAGAAACTGTCTAAAAAGTATATTATATATACACATACAAGCATACAACAGACATGTCAGTATATATATATATATGTGTGTGTGTGCGTGTGTGTGTGTGTGTGTGTGTGTGTGTGTGTGTGTGTGTGTGTGTGTGCATGTATGCAAGTATGTGTATATATACATGTATGCATGTGTATGTATATATATATATATAAAAAGATGCATATATATGTACATATGTGTATGTGCATGTGTGTATGCATGTATGTATGTATTTATCGATGTTAATGCTTGTCTAACAAGTGAGACGAGTGAAGAGTCAGGCTTCACTCGTCTCTGATTATCCACTTCTGAAGATGAATTCTTCAAAAAAAAACCATTTCCATTGAAGAATTAAAACTCAGGAGAAAGTTGAAACCTATCAAATTCTTCACAGACATGTTGTGTTTGCAAATGGAGACACACAGACATGTGTAAGATAAATAAATACATACATACGTATGTCTACAAATAGATGTGTTTTCTTGCAACATATTCCATAATTTTTAAGTCAATTACAGTAAACATGGTAGAGATGTGGCTTAGACATTAAATAACACAAATTATGTGTGCATGTGTGTGTGTGTGTGTAGACAGCTTTGTATGCATGGCTTTGTGTGCATGTGTGTGTGTGTGTGTGTAGTTCTGTGTGTACAGTTTTGTATGCATGGTTTTGTGTGCATATGTGTGTGTGTGTGTGTGTGTGTGTGTGTGTGTGTACGGTTTTGTATGCATGGCTTTGTGTGTGTGTGTGTGCGTGTGTGTGTGTGTGTGTGTGTGCACGTGCAAGTATGGTTGTGTGTGTTGTGCACATAACCCACAGTTTGAAATTCCCATCAGTGACTTGCGCCAAGTTAACCCTCACAGTTCACCAAGTAAACACACCTGCATCATGAGACTGCAACAAGAACCACAACATCATTGACTCACAGCACAACATGTAATCTCTGCAGTTCTACAGAGTCTGGAAGAGGTGGCGGGTGGGGAGAGAGTAGCAGAAAGAGAACAAGTCGGAGAATGCTTCCAAAATTTAGAGGGGAACAACAAAAATATGAAATTAATCGTTGATCCAATAATAAAAAAAAAAAGATTTGATGAAAGCCATTTATTAAATTTTGCAAAAATGGTTGTTATGTGGAAGGGAAGTTTGCTTTCTACACACACAAGGTTTCACCTATGACAATACCTTTTCAAAAATTGGATTGGCTGTGTAAAGCAAACAACAATGAAATAGAGATAATACAAAATAGTCAAGATACAACACAAATAAGACAGCACAGGTAAGACACATCACAGGTAAGATATATCACAGGTAAGACAGAACACAAGTAAGACAGAACACGAGTAAGACAGAGCACAGGTAAGACAAAGTTAAGACAAAAGATAGTTAAGACTCAACACAAATCAAACAAAATACAGTTAAAATACAACACAGTCAAGACATGACTTATTTAAGACACAACATAGTTAAGACATGACTTATTTAAGACACAACATAGTTAAGACACGTTTAAGACAGAGCACAAATTCTTTGGTAATTAATAAAAATATGTCACTTAGCTGAAGAGAAGCAAGAAAAAGTGAAGTGTTTACCTGCAAAGAGAGAAAAAGTAAATATATAAGATAAATATATAAGAAAAAACGAGAAGGCAGAGAGAGGGGGGAGGGAGGGAGAGAGGGGAAGTTATGAGTTTATGTTTACAAGTTAGAGGTAAAAACTTCACAGCAGAAACAGTGGAGTTGTATATTATTCATTAGAAGTGGAAGCTTTCCACATCATTTCTGCAAGTTATCAATCTTCAGAGAAATAAAACCTACAGATTAATTTATACCCATAAATAATGTAAGGATTTAAGCAGTCTTAGACAGAACTGGTTAGAAATTTGGATTATAACCAACCAGTGGTAAAATCTCATTACAAATGGAGTGTGTGCTTAGAGTTACAAAGATTTCATACAATAATAGTTTTAAAATGTTTACATATTTTAACAAATTATCCCTGCACATCAAAAGGCTTGTTATTTTCACATGTGGGAAAACAAAACAAAACAAAACAAACACATGCAATGTTACAAGGGAGATTACTCATACTAAACACTTAAACATTCAAAATTCCTTCAAGATAAAATTTTCTTTCATTCTGTGTAGCACAGAAAGCAGAAATGTTACTAGCCAGACGGTAATCTAAAATTGTACAGTAAAAACTTGCTGGGATATATACAAGAATTTACAAATTCAGACTTCTTATTTAGAATGGTAAAATTCTATAATAGAATATGAAGCATTTTCCCCCCTTTTCGGTAGGTTACATGTTTCCATACTATGCATATGTCTAAGAGAATGTATGATCAATGAGAGACCAATCAATCTTTAAGTCAATGATAATGTCCACGTCTAGATGGGTTTGGATAAGGCTGCATCACATTGTCTTTCAGTATGAATATGGACAGAATATTAATTTTCAAAAGATTCTCTGTAAGCTTATTGTTGTTTTGAACATTGGTAATGTCTGCAAGAGGGTGGTGGATAGACAGTTCTCATTAAATGAAAAGAAGGTAAGATTACTACATCAGTTTCTCAAAGAGGAAATATTTGATAGAGGTAAGCAATGCTTTCCCTATTTTTACTGTGGATATTGTGAAGTTCATAATTTGGCAATAATTCAAATCTATATTTGGACACATGGGGCCCTGGTGGTTGTTGTCAGTTTAAGGGAGATAATCACTTCTAGATAAATCCTATGTATAATGTGATTTCATCCTTATTTGAAGTCATCAGCATTACAAGTATAACTGCTGTCAGAAAAGATGCAATTATACACAGGTAAGAAATCTGCAGTTACACCAACCATACTATAAATTTAAATTTCTACCAGTAATTACTGGGGTATTTGAAGACAGAACTAATTGTCTTGGTACCAGCCTTGGGAATATGACATTTCCCAAACCAGAGAGAACATACCTAATCAGAAGGTTATTGCTATAAGCTTTCAAAGGCACTGTCAGAATATGTAAAACATTAAGAAAGTTTCATAATTAATAAGATTCAGGTTATGCAATAACATCCATGCCTACAGCCTTATCTACATCTGCTCATATATAAGCATTGGCGCATAAGTGTGAGTATTCATATATCTACATACATGCATACATATATACACACATACATATATTCATGCATACATACACACACATACGTGGAATGTTAAAAGCACATCCAAGTGTGATCGTTGCCAGGGCCACGGATTGGCTCCCTTGCCAGTGACATGTGAAAAGCACCATTCGAGCATGGTCATTGCAAGTGCCGCCTTACCATCACATGTGCCGGTGGCATGTGAAAAACACCTTTGAGCATGGTCGTTGCCAGAACCGCCTGACTGGCCCTCGTGCCGGTGGGACGTGAAAGCACCTACTACACTCTCGGGTTGGTTGGCGTTAGGAAGGGCATCCAGCTGTAGAAAATTTGCCAGATCAGATTGTGCCTGGTGCAGCCTTTGGCTTACCAGTCCTCAGTCAAACCGTCCAACCACACACATATATATACACACACATACACATATATACACGCAAGTGAAATGGTGTATATATCGATGTTATTTAACCCCAGGTCAATCCTTACCAAGCATACAAAAGCCATTCCAACAATGACTACCTAAGACTATCTTTTACTTTCTTCCAGTGGTAATGTAAAAAAGGAGATTTAGTCGCTATTTCTAGCAGATCAATCGACCACTTAGAGGATCTCTCATTCACTTATGGCTGCTGCTGATGTTGTTGTTGTTGTTGTGTTGCTAAATCTCGATAAGGCAACACTTGACGAAGAGAAGGAAGCAGACCATTGAAGAAAAAGGATGTCAGCAGGTACTCTGAATGCTGCAGCTTGGGCTTATTACAATGGACTGGGAACAAGAGAGAATTGTTAATCACAACATCACAGCAACCTCAGCAACCCTGTCTGGGAATATGTGTCTGTACAGATATACTTGACATCTGACAAGGAGAAGGAACTGTGCAGTTGATAAGATAACAGCCAGTAGTAGTAGTAGTAGTAGTAGTAGTAGTAATGGTGGTAGTAGTAGTAGTAGTGGCAGCGGCGGCAGTAGTAGCAGGGTCGTGTATACTAACACCATGTATACTTTTAGTGGCATAGAGAAACACCTCCACACTTAGGGTGACTGTTGTATTAAATCTAACACTGGAATATATATATATATATATATATATATATATATATACACACACACACACACATATATATACATTTATAGGCGCAGGAGTGGCCCTTCTCTGAATGCATTCCAGGATGTCAGCGTGTGTAATAGCAGCACTACTGACCCCCGCTACATTGTAAGCCTCACTTCTGCCTTGTAGTGTATTAACTGTTAGGGGATGAAATAACCTCTTCTCCTAAAGAAAAGCCCTAGTTTTTGGTATGTGATCCTAGCTGTATCAAGGAGGTGCTTTTGTCATGAAAGATCTTTAATAATGGTAAGGCACAGCATTTGGAGTGAGCATGAGGGTCCCAGCTGTGTGCTGCTCGTATCTATAGTGGGTATGGCACCCTTATGTTTCTTCATTTGTGTAGGGTTTGAAGGCTTTTGCTGCT
>NC_142934.1:28244-58244 GCF_046866305.1 Octopus bimaculoides | reverse complement strand
CACCCCAATAAAATTATCGTTAAATATGGGAAGGCAGGGATTAGGGGTCAGAAGGAGGGGGGTTAGGGTGGGGGTGGGTGAAGGAATGATACCTCAAAACAAAGTGTTTGGGGAATGGGTTGGGACGGGGTGGGAGTATCTTGATTATTACACACACACACACACACAGATAATGATCCTTACACATATATCTCAGTTTATGCATATTAATGTATAGATACACACATTAAGCTAGATTAACGAGGCACGCACAAGTCTGTATATATGTATACACACACACACACACACAACAGTAATAATTGTCCTTTCTACTATAGGCACAAGGCTTGAAATTTGCAGGGAGGGGGCCACTCGATTAGATCAACCTCAGTACGGAACTGGTACTTAATTTATTGACTCTGAACAGATAAAAGGCAAAGTCGACCTCAGTGGAATTTGAACTCAGAACGTAAAGGCATGCGAAATACTGCTAAGCACTTCGCCCGGCGTGCTAACATGTCTGCCAGCTCCCCCCACCTAATTGAAAGGAACTGAAAATTATTTCAGAATGATCCCTGGCTTACCATCCATGCAGGAAGTGCAAAAGATTGCACTGAGAAGGACATTGTTGCTCTGAATTTTCTTCCCTTCTTATAGTCTTTATTTTATTTGCTTATTTTGTATTTTTTTTCATTTTTCTCTCTGTCTTCCCCTTTTTGTCCATCACATGACTTTGTAAATGAACAATCTGGTGTGTTTATTCTAATGGCCTACCAATGTATACAGTACATTTCTCTGCCCTAGGTGTCAGGAAGACACTCAGCAAGAAATGGAAACAGAATTGAAAGTAGATGCTATTGATTATAATGATAATGATAATAATTTTCTGTGACTCCTTCAAAATTTTGTTCATCTCAGGGTCTCTTTGCTCTTTGTGGGTCGTGATTTCCACAGAGCTCCCAATGGATCATTCTTGCTACATTGTTGAACAAATCGATCCCAGGACTTATTCTTTGTAAGCCTGTTACTTATCCTATCAGTTCCTTTTGCCAAACTGCTAAGTTACAGGGACGTAAACACAGCACATCAGTTGTCAAGCGATAGTGTTGGGAGAGGGGAACAAATACAGACACAAAGACACATACATAAACATATACATATACAATTATATATATATATATATATATATATATATATATATACACACGATGGGCTTCTTTCAGTTTCCGTCTACCAAATCCACTCACAAGGCTTTGGTCGGCCTGAGGCTATAGTAGAAGACACCTGCCCAAGGTGCCACGCAGTAGGACTGAACCCAGAACCATAAGGTTGGGAAGCAAGCTTCTCACCACACAGCCACGCCTGCACCTATCATGATGATATATATATATCATCATCATCATCATCATCATCGTTTAACGTCCGCTTTCCATGCTAGCATGGGTTGGACGATTTGACTGAGGACTGGTGAAACCGGATGGCAACACCAGGCTCCAGTCTGATTTGGCAGAGTTTCTACAGCTGGATGCCCTTCCTAACGCCAACCACTCAGAGAGTGTAGTGGGTGCTTTTACGTGTCACCCGCACGAAAACGGCCACGCTCGAAATGGTGTCTTTTATGTGCCACCCGCACAAGCCAGTCCAGGGGCACTGGCAACGATCTCGCTCGAAATACATGCGTGCGTGTGCGTGTGTGTGTGTGTGTGCGTGTGTGTTCATAGCCACTGACAAAATATACAGAATGTAGGTAAAAGCAGTAAGAAACTGTCCTGGTGCTCCAGCATGGCCAGACCGCACAATTATTTGTAACACACAAAGGAGGGCAGCGGCGTTATCAGGCTATAAAACATGTCGCTGTCCGTCTGTGACTCAGTCAATGTAACACAGAAATGTAACATCATGTTCGAACTTGCATCTCCAGCCACTATCAGGAACAGCTCCCACACACACCACACACACACACACACACACACACACACACACACACACACACACACACACACTGTCACCGTTTTGTCTGAGGTGCGTGTGTGTGGTGGGGGGGAGCAGAGTAGATAAAACACTGAACAAAATTTGGAAAAACATGTGTGTGTGTGTCTGTGTATGTTTATACTGGTGTGTGTGTGCATGTACTAATGTATGTTTATATATATAAGCATATATGTATGTGAATGTATAGATGTGTGTGTGTGTGTGTGTGTGTGTGTGTGTGTGTGCGTATGCATTTTTATATTTGTGTGTGTGTATATGCATGTGTGAATTAGCATAAGAGAGGAGGAGGAGGAGGCATAAGAGGAGGTGATAATCTGTGGAAGATGGAGTCACCCTCTCTCCCACATCACCCCCACCTGTAAATTTGAAGATGTTTCTCTGTGAAAGTCAACAGATGTCATTTTGGATAACAAGTTAACATGGTAACAGACCACCACCACCTCCACAACTACTTCCACCACCACTACCATCACCCCTACCCAGTCATTTGGTTTGCTAGAAATGACAGGCAAATCTCTCTGAAATCATACCTTACTGTCTTACAAAAGGAAGGACACGTTAGATAATGTAATCCTAGATATACTGTGTCTGAATAAAAGACAAGTGATGATCGGAATATCTTTGATCAGAGGTTTGGTCAACGAGAGTTGACCTGTGGCTAAACATCAACAAGTTTCTTTCTTAATGAAGAATATCAAAACGAAACAGATCTGTGTGTGTGTGTGTGTGTGTGTGTGTGTGTGTGTGTCTGTGTGTGTGTGTCTGTGTGTGTGTGTGGTCAAGAATTTTGCTTCCCAGCCATAAGGTTTTGGGTTCAATCAGATGACACCTTTGCACCACTCCGGCAACAACCCACCAACCCATGGGCCTGATTTGGTGATGGGTTTATGTAGTTAGAGTGCAAACTCTCCCTCAACTTCTTTTGGTTGCTTCTTACGACATGCAGAGGAAACGGTGGATTTATTCTTTGAGATACCAGGCCCCACACAGCACAGAACAAGGTTGATCACACACACACACACACGTTACATCATTGTTTAAGGTAGAAATTAATAAAAAGAATAAGTTTTAGCTTTCATATATATATATATATATATATATCATCATCGTCATCGTTTAACGGCCGTTTTCCATGCTGGCATGGGTTGGACAGTTCAACTGGGGTCTGGGAAGCCAGGAGGCTGCACCAGGCTCCGGTCTGATCTGGCAGTGTTTCTACAACTTGATACCCTTCCAAACACCAACCACTCTGAAAGTGTAGTGGGTGCTTTTTTACGTGCCACCGGCTCAGGGGCCAGAGTGGGGTGGCATCAACCACGATCGGATGGTGCTTTTTACGTGCCACCAGCATGGAAGCCAGTCATGGCAGTGCTGGCATCGGCCACGTTCGGATGGTGCTTTTTACATGCCACTGGTATAGATTACAGCTGTGGACTCACTTTATTTGCCGGGTCTTCTCAGTCATAGCATATCTCCAGTGGTCTCAGTCTTTTGTCTTGCCTCTGTGAGGCCCAACGTTCAAAGGTTGTGCTTCACCACCTCATCCTATGTCTTCCTGGGTCTACCTCTACCCCGGATTCCTTCCACTGCTTGGGATATATGTATATATATATATATATTTATATGTATGTATGTATGTATATGGCTAGCATTGTCAATAATTTTAATGACCATAACGGGAACATATTCTTAAAACAGATGATGATGAAGCTAAGACTTTGAAGACTTCCAGAGAAATCTGGAAGGTAATTTGAAAATATAAAATATGTGGTTATCATCATCATCATCAACATCATCATTGTGATTGGTGAAATGATGACTTGCAGGACAAGGGGTATGAAACACAAAGAATATCTTTAGTCACAGAAGAGTCTATCCGAAAACAGGGACAAGCAACAAAGCACAACACTGCACTTATGAACAATAATGTTAATTAATGTGTCCTTCCATTTTTCAGATAGAAAGATTGTGATTTGAGGGAGATTTGACTACTATTTCTTGAAGGTTGAGAGACCAAATATAGACTCATTGAGAATGGTGGTGGTTATTTCATTTCTGTGAAAGAAGCAGATAAAACCAGATAAGGTAAGTAGACCATACCATTGTTACAAAGGAGAGACACTCGAGATGGTTAAATATAAGAAAAACTAGTCTTTTTAGTTTGGTTTCCAGGTTTTTTGTTAATCTTTGCTGAAAATTCTAACTAAATTTAGAAGCGTGAAATAACTTCAACATGTGAGTCGAGAAAGAAACCACACAAGTTTCTGAACAAACAGAGTTATTTGAACTAGTGTTGAAGTTACGGCCAACTTTGGTAGACACACACACACACACACACTGTGACATTTGAAAATTAGCATGAAAGACGGAGAATGAACGGTTTTTTCAGAGAATGAGTTGTGCGTGCTTCGAAAATGTGGATTAGATATGAAGTAATAAAAGTGGAGAAAATGTCAAGTTGAGTTTTGTTGATGGAAGGTGGAAGACATATGCAAATGAGAGAAGAGACATGCAAAGCCAACTCGAACAGACGCCAACGTTTCAAGTCTGACATTTCATCCACGATAGCTGCACTCTCTAATATAAACTATTCACTGAATTAAGGATAAAAACTAACATAAAAGAAAACTCAGTGAAAATTACAATAAAAAAAATACGACGAACAACTTTAGAAAAAGTCTGCATAAAAAGTTCTGGCAGAGTTTTGTGCTAGATTTGGTAAATAGTCTTCTTTTGATAGATAATACCAAAGACACAGTCTTAGATTGTTTAGAATTAATGCTTATTCTAATCTAATTCTCAAATATATTGGTAAAACACACACACACACACACACACACACACACACAAGTATTTATGGAGAGAGAGAGAGAGAGAGCTAGACACATACACATAGATGTATGTAGATATGTGTGTGTGTGTGTGTGTGTGTGTGTGGATAGAGAGAGAGAGAGATGTAATTATATACAGTATCAAATTTTGGCAAAGCAATTTTTTTTGTAGGGGAGTTAAGTCGATTAACATATTTACACACACACACACACACACACACACACATGAGTACTTATTTTGGTTTGTAGATACATTACCCATATAAATAAGGAAAGATGCAGTACAATTAAAATACACCAAACACACACACACATGCGTACGTGTGTGTGTGTGTGTGTGTGTGTGTGTGTGTGTGTGTGTGTGTGTGTGTGTGTGTGTATAATGGATCCTTTATTGTTTACGGCAATAGTAATTCAGTTGTTTGATCGACTGAACTGTCTACTCTTTAACATATAAGTGGCTGAATACTCCACAGACAAATGTATCATTAACATAATTCTCAGGAGAAAAGGGCATGGCCAAGTGACAAGGCCAGGCCCTTGACTTACAGGTGTAACCCCTTCCAACACCCTTAGACAGTTTACGTCCACCCCCTTTCATTCAGTAAGGCTTACACTGATCCTTAGCTATGGTAGAAGTCCCTTATCAAAGATGGTGGAGGTGCATGGTTCAGTGATTAGGCTGTTGGACTCCTCCTGATCCAGTGATTGTGGTTTCAATCACTGGACTGGGCAATGCATTGTGTTCTTCAGCCAAACATTTTATTTCCACGTTGTTCCCGTCCACACAGCTGGCAACAGGGAGTAATCTTGCGAGAGACTGACAAACCCCATCCAAGCAGGGGTGCCCCAAAAATCAGGAAACCAGCACAACAAGATTATGCGACACAGGAAGGATCTTTATCCTTTTATATCCTAGCTTATCCAAGATACCATCCAGTGGAATTGATCCTGGGACATGGATTGTAAAACTAGCTCATTTACCATTTGGCCAAGGCGACAACCAGACTGGCGTCATTATTATATTTTGCTAAAACCAGTCGATGAGGTGTAGGAGGAGTTGTGTAATAATGAAAGTGTTATGTCAAAGCACAACAGCAACTCATTTACTGTCAACCTTGTTTTTTTTCTTGTTGCCTTGTTTGCCATGAAATGGGACAGGCTTAGAATGTTTGTTATTGGTGTGGTTGGAATTGGTTAAGCAGCCAGTGAGATCAGAGATGCTGTGTTCTGTAGACGATGTAAATCTGTTTTCAACATGTCAAGGTGACAACATGGTGCGATCAAGCAGGACTTTCCAGTCATTAAAGGGTTACAATTTCTCAGAAGAAAAGGGGGAGGGCATGGCAAAAACATACCAACAAGAACAACAGCGAGTGTCAATTATCATTACTTGAATGGCCACAAGAAAGTTGTATGTAAATCTTAATGGAAAATATTGCATGAAATAAAATGTAAGACAGACAAAAGATGAAAAAGAGGTTTGGAGAGGCAGGTGTGTGGGGGGAGAATTGTTGGTTAGATAAGGATTAGGGTTAGAAGTTCTGCTCCTCTGATTTGGAATGTTGCTGTTACAAGAAGGGCAAGAAGAAGATATGCAGTCAATGAAAAGCTATCAATCTTCTGCTACGACATTTGCAATTTGTAGGAGAGAAAAATTGTGCCTTTTCCATGAGGAACAATTTTTGGGGTTGGAGACATACAAGAAAAACCAAAACAACTACAACAAAAATATATATATATATATATATATATAAAAAGAAAAGAAATCAATGAAATGAAGAAATAAAGAAGAGAAAGAACAAGAAAAGGTGACAGAAAATAAATTAGAAAGAGAGAAAAGATGAAGTAGTCAAGGTTTTTGTTGTTAATCTGGTTAGATTTTAGGGAGACAAATGAGAGGTAAGGGAGAAAAAAAAAGACGAAAATGACAAAATAAAACAAAAAGAAATGAGATGAATAAAGAATGACAAGATAAGGGGAGGAGGGAGAATGGGGGGGTATAAAAGGGCTGAAGATTGATGAAGAATGGAAAGAGACGGACAGGGGGTGTTGGGGAGAGAAGAAGAAAGTCGGAGAAAAGATGAGAAAAATGTAAATATTAAGAAGAAGAAGAAGAGTTGAAAGGTAGAAAAATAGCAACAACAACAACAAAAGGAGGCGGAAGATTGTTGGAAATGTTAAAAAGACAAAAACTGTTGAGTATTTATGTCGATGTTAGCAGTGGAATGTTCTGGTTACTATTTAGTAGAACAATATTCTATAAAAGAGATAATCAGAAAAGACAAAGCAATGAGGAATTGTAGAACAAGCGAGATGACAGTGGCGGTGATGGTGGTGGTGGAATGAGGAGGAGGAGGTGGGGAGAAATAACGGCACCAGAGAACATGTGTAGATGTAACTGCTAAGAAACTGTCCTGTATTTTCAGATGATTGATGTAAGAATTACATTGAGAAAACAACTTAATTAAGAGGAGATCAATGGGAATTAGGAAAACTGAAGTGAGATAATAAAAGGGGGACAGGTAAATGAGGTCACCAAGTGCAGTTTCACCTCAGGTGAGATAGCGTACTTAGTGCTGGGTGTTGGTCAGTCTGTGACCCAATGGATGCAGTTGTTGGTCGGTCAGGAATCTAGTATTTACTGTCAGTCACTGGATGAACCAGTGTTGCATTGGTCAGTCTGTGGCCATTCTTTTCTGATTAAATAATAATAATAATCCCTTCTACTAATAGGCATATGGCCTGAAAGTCTGTGGGGGAGGGGTTATTCAATTACATCAGCCTCAATACTCAGCTGATATTAGTTCTATTGACCTCCAAAAGGATGGGAGCCAAACCTTAAGAGACAAGCAATCACATTCTTGTCTTGTCTCTGAATGGAACAGAACAAAGAAAGCGAAGAACTCCTGTCTGTGTGTCTGCAGAAATATCTAACTTTCTTCCAGTTTGACTGAGAATTAAAACTGGACAAAGCCATACAAGAAATATACGGAGGATACAAAAACATGAAATGGTGGAAGTGAATTTCCAGATGAACAGGTCACTACACGACCGATCAATAAGAAAGCACCTCCTTGCCAGGGACTAGCATCCTATCCTGAGAGAGATTTTTATTTTACTCCATGAAACACATGTCTGGCAAGAGGCTTTGTAGTGCTTAAGCAGCCTTTAGAGTGCATTGACAGAACTCAATCAGTATTTGGAAAGAATTCAGGGAAATAATGTGGAAGTCAAAGTTGTAATTTATTAAGAAATACTTGAAAAATGATTTTGAGTTAATTATTAATCTGGGATGATATTTAGTGTTGATGTAGAGATCCTAAAACCAACGTGCCAGATAAAAAGCATTCAGTGTATTACGGAGCAGTTGGTGTTAGGAAGGGCATCCAGTCGTAGAAACCAAGCCAAAACTGTCTGCAGAGACTGGTGCTGTCCCTGGTCTTACCAGTTCCTGAGAAGCTGTCTAAGCATGCGAAACGGATGTCAAATGATGATGATGACGATGATGATGTTGCCGACTGCCACAGCCTCTCTCTTTCCTTCTCTCTCTCTCTCTCGTTTTAATATCAAACAAAACTCAGACAACCAGACCACCAAAGAATCAATTATTGTTTCTTCAAAAGGCAGATGGCTACAACCAATTGATGTTGTAAATGGGGGCTGCTTGAATTTCAGCAGATATGGGGCAAATATTTAAAAGATCGGCCATTTGGGAAGAATCAATTGGACAGCAAGGAAGAATTAATTGAAATATTCCACCAGGAAGTAAACTTTTAGTGATATAGTGATAAACCAATATTATAAGGTTCCAGTGACGTAATCAAAGAACAACCAACAGACATTTCACATCATCTTCAAAACTATTCACAGAACATAGAATACCCTTGAATTAAAGGGTCTCCGTTGCTTTGATCCTTAAACTCAACCCCTTATTCTTTTCACCTTAACACAAATAAAATTAGATTTTCTTTTGGAGTTCTGCAAACATCTGTGCATAACAGATGCACAGATGCCCAGCAGTGAAACCGAATTGTTAGGGGACTCCACTGTTATAGGAGTCCCCCACCCATCATCTCTCTCTCTCTCTCTACCCAGGTCTTTCTTTTATTTCCCTTTCTAATATTATCTGCCTACATAAATATATACTTTAATGTTACCCAATCCTGAAAAAGAAAAAACCTGCCTGAAAACACAATAAAGGGACCAAAGGGGGTGGAGGTAGGGGGGTGATTTGAAGGAGGTGAGAAATTACTTGAAATGTTAGTTTATCTCTCTCTATTAAATAGTACCAGCAGTGCCTCCCTGTAGCATCTCTCTCTCTCTCTCTCTCTCGTGAAGACACTTGCCCAAGATACTGTGCAGCAGGCCCGAACCTGCGACCATGTGGTTGGGAAACAAGTTTCTCAACCACACAGACACATCTGCATCTATTTGCTGACAAATATTTCCTCATTTCCCTGTCAATATTTTGAAGAACTGGTCAAATATTTTTGTTCTGTTACTGTAGGAGAAGAACAAGAAGAGGCAAATGGAGGTGGGCAGGTGTGGATTGCTGTGATTTAGGAATACATTTCTGATAGATTCCTAACTCTCTACACAGAGATGAACCAAATCCGACCATTACGTCTCACCTCTGTCTGCCGTGACTCACTCTATAAGGAAATGATAGGCCAGCGCTTCCGCACTTGAACAAGGTTATTTATCGGAGAAATGACACAACAACAGTATTAGATGTTATGGTGAAGGTCGATTTATATCAGTAACACTGTTTGTATGTATGACAGCAGGATGTAAAAAGTCCTCGGTTAATTGCACTGATATAACAAGTCTAATTTGTTTCCTCAATTTATATTGAATATTGACGATGACAATGACGACGATGAAAACGACATTAAAGATAAAAGATCAGACAGCATTGCTGGTCCTGGTGTTCGATGGTGGACGGTGGCAATAATATTGCAGTAACTCAACAACTGTTAAAACTCTGAGTTATGTCAGCAAAATGATGTGGGATGTTTTAGACCTGATCTATGAGACCCTACGATCACAGGCAATCCAGCCATGATCATCATGTTTCAGACTAAATGAAATAAGATAACCTCTTTATTTAAGACAGTGACCAGCAGTGTGGATGAGTGGTCTGAGGAAAGAGTTCAACATGTCCAGACTGTAAAAGTGAAGCACAAATGATTCACTTTGGTATATCACAATGGTTATTAAACAAAAGACACAACTGACCAATTTGCTATATCAGAACTGACCAGTGGCTACACCACTACCACAACAACATTCCTGCTGACACCTAAATTTTGTTAATATGAAAGTTTTGGAGTTAAAAATCTGACAAAATTGGGAGAAAAAAAATGAGTAAAATATGGGTGAATATTTGTGTGGCTGGTGAAAGAGGAAGTGAGTGTGGAAGTGGGAGTCAGTATGTGGAAAGGTGAGAGTCAGTGTGGAAGTTTTAGAGTGTGTGTGTGTGCGTGTGTGTGTGTGTGTGTGGAAGTGTGTGTGTGTATGTGTGTGGAAGTGATAGTGTATGTGTGGAAGTGTTTGCATGTGTTTGTGTGTGTGTGTGAAAGTGTTACTGTGTGTGTGTGTGTGTGTGGAAGTGCTAATGTGTGTGTGTGTGTGTGTGGAAGTGCTGTGTGTGTGTGTGTGGGTGGGTGTGGAAGTGCTAGTGTGTATGTGTGCACGTTTGTGTGCATGTATGTGTGTGAAAGCGTTAGTGTGTGTGTGTGTGTGGAAACAGTAGAGTTGGTGTGGAAACAGTAGAGTTGGTGTGGAAACAGAGTCAGTGTGAAAGAAGTGTTGGAAGTTAGAGTGGGTGTGGAAGTGCAGGAGAGAGTGTGGAAGCTTTGGATGCAGTGTGGAAGTGTTGCAGTTGTATTGGATGAAGTTGTGATGAGTAGGACTTGAAACCGTTGAGTGATACTTTCTGATGGTGAGGAGAAAACACAGCCGAGTGTGTGTGTGTGTGTGTGTGTGTGTGAATGTGGGTCAACATCTAAACAAATACAGACAGATAGGTAGACAGAGGGTAAAGGGCAAGTATCCATCTACCTATCACTGGAGCTGGGGTGGTGGAGGTTGGCAGGAGAGAGAGAGAGAGAGAGATATAGGTGTGGGGACAATTATTGAGGTGAAGTAAATTTTTGTGTGACTATGTAATGTTGGGGTGGTGAGAGTGAAGGAGGGGTGGAGGTGTGGTGATGGGTGGTGGGTAGTGACGGTGATGAAGGGACTGGGGTGGTGGGGGTGGGATATGAAATGGCTTGTTTGTCAGTTGAGAGAGGTGGGGAGAGAGAGAGAGAGAGAGACATGTAAAGAGAGTGGGAGGGGGAAGAGAGAGGAGAAGAGAGAGGGTGGGCGGGAGAGGGAAAGAAAACAAAGAAAAACAAGGAAAAGGGAGAAAAAGAAAAGATAAGTGAAAAAGTAGAGAGGGAGAGAAAATGAGAGAGAGAGAGAGAGAAAGAGGAGGGTGAGTGAAAATGTGTGAAGAGGCAGACAAAGCCTGCTGAGTGAGGAGGAGGAGATGGTGGGATTAATTAACAGACTTATTGGAGTTATTATTGCAGCAGCAGCAGCAGTTAATTAGTGCAGTAGACATGTGTTAATTGGCAGCAGATGTATTTCTGTGAATGTCCTAGTCTTCTTGTTAAGCTGAGACACACAGACACAGTGAAATACCAGGAAGTGTCTCAGAACTATTTGCTTACACTCAGCCATGCCTCCACCACCACCACCACCACCTCCACCGATCTGGAGCTGAGCACTGTTCCACCCCTTTCTCATCCCTCCCTCCCTCACTCCTTGCTCTCTCTCTCTCTCTCTCTCTCTCTCTCTCTCTCTCTCTCTCTCTTCTGTTAATAAATTTGACGTTTCACTTCCTCAATTTTTGATTCCCCCAGTGAGTTTTTTGCCAAACCTTGAATAACCTTTACAAACACACACACACAGATACATACAGATCACACACACACAGATCACACACACACAGATCACACACTGATCACACCCACAGAACCCACCCTGGATGCACCCCACCCAGTTCTGCTAAAACAACCCCTAACAACAAAAGTACAGGGTGTATAAAACTGTTGCAGTGTATATATAAAACAGATAAACAGAGTCACAGCTGTGCAGTTAAGATCTTTGATTCCCAACTGCATGGTTCTGGGTTTCAATCCTAATATGTGGCACCTTGGGTAGGTTTCATCAACCCCTACGTTGAGCTGACAACACCTGGAGAGTGAAAATGGAGCAGGAATATACAACACCATCATCATCATCATCACGTGTATGTGTGTGTACACCAAGCAAAGGTATGGCTGTGTGGTAAGAAATTTGCTTCTCAACCATGAAGTTTTGGAACCTTGTGTGTGTGCGTGAGTGTGTGTGTGTGTGTGTGTCTCAACATCATGTTATAGTTGTAAATGAGTGTCACCATCATACATGTGGGGTTGTTTGTTTCCAGTCTTGTGTGTGAACAACATGTCTAGCCATGGGGGCTGGAGGGGGGGGGACGGCTTGCTTAGAAAGAGCTGAGGGTTGGTAACAGGAAGAGCACCCAACTGTGGAAAATCTGCCTCAATGAATTCCATCTGACACATGTTAGCGTAGCAAAGTGAATGTTAAAACAATGACGATGACAATGATGATGACGGTGGTGGTGGTGGTGGTGGTGGTGGTACCTTGACTATTCATCTAATCTCTGACGATAATTTGCTGACAATTAATCACCAAGATAAAAATCTGGAAATACTTCAATGTAGCGCAGCAGTTAATCCTCCTTAATATGCAAACACTCCCTAATCATTAAACTAAAGTGCTACTCACATATTTAGAACCGTGTTCATGAGGCAACCTCCTAAACTGAAAAAAAGCTAACTCACTGATAAAGACTCCTTCACCAACACAATACAAATCTCACGCTACAGATATGCTGTGTCTCTCCTCCTCTAAGTCTCTTCTACCACTACTACATTAGCATCTGTTCCACAAAGATAAACTAGAAATACTCGTCTTCCTGATCTCCTCTTCTAGTCCCACAAAATGAACTCCACAATACACTCTTCACTGAACTGTTTTGTCCCCTGCAACTGAAATCCTGTTGCAAATCCTTCCCTCCCACATCATGGCAATGGTGTTTATCTCTGGTGGATGAGTGACAAATGTATTTGACCTCAAGGATAGGCTGCTAGTCTACATTGAACATGGTGAGGTGGCGTCGGAGGGGTGGGGAGATATTGATCTTGATGATGTCTGCTGATACATCAGCCATCAATTCCCCACTGCTCCCACTGGTTACCATACTGTGGTACCCATGTACAGCTAGGTGGGAAAATAATGATTTCTCATGGTTGGAACATCTTTACTCATGAGTTAACTGAGATGACAACAACAACAACATCGTAGACAAAAGCTGAGAGGAGTGGAGTCAATGGGGAGGTCCTTATGCTGTCACATGACCTAGCAGAAATACCAGCTCCTCAAATTAATCTCTCTCAAAATGGAAGGACACATTGGATAATCTTGCTACACACAATGTTTACTTATGTTCGATAAACACACATTCAGCCTTGCAGTGTATACAGACCCTTTGTGGATGAATAATAGATGGGATGGTCACAAGAAGAGTGTCTGTGTCTTTGATTGTAGTTCTGAATGATTTAGGGATCAGCACCAGCATCAACAAATACTGAACATAACAGACCCCTGTTAACGCAAGAATTACTTCAAGTTCCCATCCATTCTTGTTGAAAATGGTTTAGTCATGCTGCAAATCACAATAAATGTAGATAAAAACAAGGAACTGTCGCAGAAACCATTTAGAAAATAGTTAGAATTTGAAACCCTGATAAATGTCAAATAGTTGCAACTTCAAGTATTGTTTCGCAACATGAAACAAACAATGGGCTTTTACTGCCATAGCTGAAGTTAGGGTTTAAATTTAGAATTGTCTCTGCTAAGAAGCAAAGATGTTGAGTTCTTGGGATGAAGTGAAGTTTGGTAAAGATGCTACATCAGGTTAGTAAAGAAATTTATAAATATCAAAATGACAAACAAAAGTATGATGCAAAGAATTGAGGGTGGAATGTAAGAGATGGATTACATGGAATGGTAAAGCAGGGGAAAGTCAGATCAAAGAAGATTTACACAAAATAGTAGTGGGGGAGTGGAGAGATTCTTGGAAGTGGAGGAGGTGCCATTATTTCTGTGAGCTGATTTTCATACCAAAGTTACCTGACTTCCATTGTTGCACAGTGGGACTGAACCCAGAACCATGTGGTTGGGAAGCAAGCTACTTACCACACAGCCACACCTGTGCCTATGGAAAGCGGACGTTAAACGATAAACGATATATATATATGTATATATCTATATATATATATATCTATATATATATATATATATATATATATATATATATATATATATTTATGTGGAGAATGGATGCTTCAGACTACCCCTGAAGGATTGAGGCAACCCTATCATTTACCTATATATATATATATATATATATATATATATATATATATATACATCATCATCATTTAAGATCCATTTGTTAGGGGCTGGCAAGTCAAAGGACTGTACCAAGCTTCACTGTCTCTTTTGACAGGGTTTTTCCAACTGGATGCCCTTCCTAATGCCGACCTCTTTACACAGTGGACTGTGTGTGTGTGTGATTGTCTCCTTTCCTTGACAGTTGTAAATGAACGCCACTGTCATACAAGCAGTGTTGTTCATGACCAATCTTCCACAAAAACATTTTTAGATTTTAAGGGGAAATATTACCTTCCTTGGAAATAAATAAGGGTTGGTGATGGGAAGAGCATCCAGCCATAGAAAAATCTGCCTCAACAAATTCCATCTGACCCATGCAAGCATTGAAGCGACGACATTAAATGATGATGATGGTGATGATGATGATGATACTGATGATGATGATGATGATGGTGGTGGTGATGATGATGATGATAATGATGTTGTTGTTGATGGTGTTGATGGTGTTGATGATGGCGATGATGATGGTGATGGTTTACTGACTTTCGTCAACACAAAAACAACACCAGTTTGCTCAGACCCAAACAATGGTTTGTCGAGGAAACTGTGAACCAGATGAAGGTTGACTCTACAAATCTCCGACTTCTTCCTTGTATACATTAACTGTATTTGTTATTAGCTCAGTAATAGCCTGACCCAACCAGGACATGACCCAACCAGGACGGATACTAAATAACTTTGACATATCACCTCCAATCTTCCGACACGGCAACAACTTAGAAGGTCAATGGCCCACATCAAACCAAAAACTCTGTGTTTAACAGTGAAACATTACTCTGCCACCTCAAAACAAAATAAAATATTAACCTTATCAGATTCTCTCTTGTGAAACTTTATCTCTGTCTGTCTGTGCGTCCCTCTCTCTCTCTCTCTCAATGGTGGGGAGGGGGTAACTGTGTCTTCAAGAATACAGTGCCAATTGATACCGATCAGATCAAGTGGTGTAACATTAGAGTGTTCTAATTGAAAAAGTACAAAGGTTTGATAAAAGATCAGCAACACTAAAAACATATGCTTAGTGTCATCTTCTCACATATAACATTATCGTTATTATTATTATTATTACTATCATCATCATCATCATCATGGTGGTGGTGAGCTGGCAGAATTTGTTAGGATGTCAAACTGTTTAACATCATTTCCTTCAGCTCTTTATGCTCTCGTTTCAAATACTGCCAAGGTTCACCTTGTCATTCATCCACTTTTCTTCTTTTTTTTTTTTTTGGCTTTGATTAAATAAAAAGTCCGAGTCAAGTATTTGGAGGCCAATGTTCTCAACTAACACCCCCACCTCCCTCATATATCTTGTTTCTCATCTTCAACATTCCCTCCTCCTCCTCCACTTGCAATTCTGTCCAACTCACACCATCACTCGCATGTCTTTCCCCCTCTTCCTACTACTTCTCCTCCTCCTCCTCCTCCAGCTGACCACTTCAATATTCTCTCTGATGAAATGGAGTTTGAACATGTGTGAGGATAGAGGTGTGGACAGGCAACTGACTGCGTGTCCACTACTTGAAACGCATCTGAAGTAAGAATGCGCCTCAGTCGGATGGATCGACAACAGGCTCAACGTGAAGATGTCCAGCAGCAAATGTTTCTCCATTACTTTATTCCCCACTCCTATCTGTCTTGGGTTAGAGAGAGAGAGAGAGAGAGAGAGAGAGAGAGAGAAAGACAGGCAGACAGACAAGTGGACAGGTAGACAACTAAACCTAGATCGACAAACAGTGCAGGGTTAGGAAGGCAAAGAAAAAGCAAAATAGATGTGTTAAGTGGAAACAAGTGATGAAGTTGGAAATGGCAGCTGTAGCAATATGGCAGCCACATGGCTTTTCTCTCTCTCTCTCTCTCTTTCTCTTTTATATATGTGTGTGTGTGTGTGTGTGTGTGTGTGTCTGTGTGTGTGTGTGTGTGTGTGTGTGTGTGTGTGTGTGTGTGTGTGTGTGTGTGTGTGTGTGTGTGTGTGTGTGTGTGTGTGTGTGTGTGTGTTGTACATATACACACACGTAATTCCTGCAATATCATACATACATCAGTCAGTGAAACAATAACATGTATGTATATTTAGCAAATACAACCAGTGTTGTTATATAACGAGTACAGAGGAAGAAATGGGTGGGGGATCGAATGGGGACTCCTTTGTTCCAGCAGTTCTAAGGATGGAGGGGCAGAGTCCACTTGTAAAAGGGACAGTCCACTTGTAAAGGAAGGACAAGGAAGATAAGATAAGAAAAAATATTGTTTTATTCACCAAAATTAATTCTTTTCTCAAAATAGTCAAAGATTTCGGCTATTTTTTTCTTTTTTAGTTTGCATTTTCCTGTAAAAGATTAGTAGCAGCCACCGTTAGCAAGGGAGGGGGATGGGGTATGTTTGTCTGCAGGTTATGATCAAGTGAAAGGGTTAATGTCGATGCCAAAAACCCACACACAAGGTCAGACATAAAAAATTAAAAAAAAGGAAACCAAAATCTTAATAATTCTTCCCTTTTCAAGACAACCAAAGAAATAAAGCAGGAACCAGCTGAATCAAACCATTCCCTTTTTTTTCTTTTTTCTTTTCAGAATGACACA
The DNA here is from genome assembly GCF_046866305.1 of Octopus bimaculoides. Classification (NCBI taxonomy): domain Eukaryota; kingdom Metazoa; phylum Mollusca; class Cephalopoda; order Octopoda; family Octopodidae; genus Octopus; species Octopus bimaculoides. The sequence continues at coordinate 41,293 of NC_142934.1, read as the reverse complement.
GTAAATTTGTTTATTCTAACATTGGTAAGGAATCTTCCTTCAGAGAAAGGAAGGATTATTGTAAAACAGTTTGAGCAGGATTTAGTTCCATTCACATTTTGTGTTAAGATTAACAGAGATCTCTTACACAATAACAACATTTGCTACTTGACAGAGTGTTGTTCCCAGAGGAGTGAGAAAGAAACCCGGAACTGCTGCCTGGCAGCTGAACTCACTGAACCAAACCAGATGGTAAAACTGCGAAGAATATAAACGTCAAACGTTAATTTAAGATCTGAAAATGAAAAAGATACCAAAGTAATTTCTCAAAGATTTCCCAACTGAAGAAAAGATACAATTAATTTGTTAATTTTTGTCAGGAAATTCTCTAAAGTTTGGCCAACAGCAATCAAGAACGTCAAACAAGATTCTATTTTAATCTTGAATCTCTGATGTCTTTACCATTTTCTATTCCATCTTACTAAACAAATTATAACTCAGATTGTTAGACTGTTGCACATACACACACACACACACACACACACACTGGAGTCTCCATCAGTTTGTATAGTAAGCATTCTCATTCTACCATAAAGCCAAAAATGAAAGTCTGATCAGAGAATTAAAACAGCACCAAATTAATGGTAAATGAAGGAAGCCAGTAATTACATCACAATCACTCCACTCTGGGAGTAAATCATACACAAGTTCAAATTCCATTGACAGTACCAAATATTTATATTACAGAGAAGTATCGTCATCGTCATCATCTAATATCTGTGTTAGATACTTGTGGTGGATGGTTTTATGTTCCAGTATCTGCTTTGACATGGTTTCTACAGCTGGATGCCCTACCTAATGTCTTAACCTTTTTGTTACCAACCCAGCTGAATCTAGTTCTGGCTCTGTAGTACAAATGTCTTCTTTTCATAATTTTGAATTAAAATCTTCCACCAAACCTTAGACACAAACCTTAGTGTGTGTGTGTGTGTGTGTGTGTATATGTTTGTGTGTCTGTGTTTGTCACCCCACCATCACTTGACAACCAATGCTGGTGTGTTTATGTCATCATAACTTAGTGGTATGGCAAAAGAGACCGATATAATAAGTTCTAGGCTTACAAAGAATAAGTCATGGGGTCAATTTGCTCGACTAAAGGCAGTGCTCCAGCATGGCCGCAGTCATATGACTGAAATAAGTAAAAGAATAAAAAAATAAAATGTCCATACTGTTTCTACTTCACAGATTCTCACGTATTGCAGGGAGTTTTGGAATGTAACACCCAAGATAGTCAAAGGATTACTGTGTATATAGATATAGATATATTTGATGATGGGCTTCTTTCAGTTTCCATCTACCAAATTCACTCACAAGACTTTAGTCTGTCCAAGGCTGTAGTAGAAGACCCTTGCCCAAGGTGCCATGGAATGAGACTGAACCTGGAACTACATGGTTGAAGAAAACTTCTTAGCACACAGCCACACCTGTGCCTACATGATGTTTCAAAGAAACTTTTTTTGCTTTTACTTTAATAAAGAAATCTGAAATCTGAGAGCTGGGTCCGATGAATCTGAGATGTCTGTGAAATGTGGGTAACAGAGAAGTACTGTAAAAACTTGGTATCTGTCTTTAAGAATCACAACATCCATCTTTGAACTGTAACCTAGTTCCTTGTTTGTTCCTTTCATCTAAGGCATATTATCGTTTTTAGTCATGTTCCTTCATAGAAATTTCATCTACTTCAACTCCATATTTATTATCTAAATGTGAAATTTCCTACACTAAATTCAGCTTTGCTTGTAATTTCCCAACACATTTGACAAAGGAGGAAATGTAATATGGTGTGGAGTTAATGAATAACAATTGTAAACAAGGATGTTGTGTTGGGGGCCAGAAAGGTTTCGGTGAAAAGCTTCCCAAAGGTTACAGATGGGAGGAGACAAGTAAGAAAAACAAGCGTTACCAAAGTCTCAGTTTTCCCCACAACATCTCCACATATGTCAACTGATTTAACAAATTTCTTTCTTGCCATATCATTCCATACAATTGAGAGACTTTTTTTTTTTTTTCACCGAGATTGAAGATAACAAAGATTTAATCAAGTTAGAACCGTGATATTTAGGAAAAGGGGGGGGGGGGGGTAAAAAAATGTTAACCTGAAACAACAAAAGGACAAAGTGAAGTTGTGTGTGTGACAGCATGACCTATAGGTCCCAAACGAACATTGACAACAGAAATAAGTGAAACCATAAGCTGGAGCTGTTTAATGGTAACAGGGGTACGATTATTATTATGTCAACAAGCAGACATATACAAGTTTGTGTGTGTGTGTGAGGAAAAAGAAAACAATAAGTGTATTCAATTGTGATAGTTCTTCTGAAACTTTCTGCTGGTGAAACGTCATTTTATTAAAGAAAGAAAAGTAATCCAGGGTCTATGAGAGCCAAAGAATAGTTATTATAGCCACATGTGGACATAAATATTACGAGGTTATAAAGGAGAGGAGGGTTAAGATGAAGAATGGGAGATGGAGTGGATAAGTGGGGAGAGAGAGAGAAATGGAGAGAATGAATGTCTGTAGCAGAGTTTCATGACCAATAACATTAACTCTTTGACTGGCTCCCATGCTGGTGGCATGTAAAAAGCACCCACTACACTCTCGGAGTGGTTGGCATTAGGAAGGGCATCCAGCTGTAGAAACATTGCCAGATCAGATTAGAGCTTGGTGCAGCCTCTGGCTCTCCAGACCTCAGTCAAACCGTCCAACCCATGCCAGCATGGAAAGCGGATGTTAAATGATGATGATGATGATGATGATGATGATGTATGCATCCTATGTGATACACAGGACATATTTCCCAGGCATCCAGGCATTCTATAGGATGCACACAGCTATCATTTTTCAAGCCCAAGAGTAATTTGGGGCTTATGAAAGGAAACCTTTATATCATCAGAACGTGTGAAACAAGGGTTAATTAAGAAACTGAAAACAATTAAGAGACTGAAAACAACATTGGACATTTAGGACAAAATGCTTTGGACAAGTAATGGGTTAAGTCTGCCAGATCTTTAGAGTGAACCATGTATTGAATCCTACATCTGAGCACATGACCGTCTGCAGTTAGAAAATAAATAGAACATGGTCCCTAACAGAGACAGGATGGTCACAATTGGAAATTAGATATGAGCTGATGTGTGACAGAACTGGTTGTGCAACAGATAAAACCTCTGCACAATCTGATTACGACACAAGTTGTGATTTCAAATCCTGCTGCTTCTGATTTTGACTTTCAACCTTCCTGGGGTCAATTATAAAATAAGTATCTGGGGTTGATTTAATCTGTTAAAACCCCCAAGACTGGTGCTCCAGCTTGGTCACAGTCCAATGATTGAAGCCAATAACAGAATTAAATGATCAATGGATTAACCCAAAAGTTATCAAATCTTCTCTGTAAAGTGGTTTGCTGTTAGGAAGAGGATCCAGCCATGGAAACCCAAAACCAAAACAGACAAATGAAGCCTGGTGTGCTTCTCCGGCCTTGGCAGCTCCTACTGAACCATCTAACCGACAGGTTCTCAAAGTTGGCACTGCCGCCCCCAGTGGGCATTGAGACAGTCCAGGTGGGTGCTGGTGCCTAAGGGGACATTGGGGCGGTGGGGGGTAGAGAAAAAGGAGGCGTTGGGAGGAAGGCAGTGGATTGGGGGACGCTATGAATTTATTATAATATTATTATAGTATTGTATACAAATTATATAATATATTAAATATCAAATGATTCATAGTATATATAAATTCGTAAAATATAAAATATTTATTTATACATAAAAAGAGGGATGGGGCGCTGAGGGTATATGGCCATGAGAACTGATCTAACCCATGCCAGCATGTAAAACAGACATTAAAGGGTGACGATTTTTAACAATGAATATTTGTTTCATCAATGGAACTACTTAATAGCTTTGTTATGGTTCATGTGGCTGAGTACTCCACAGAAACATGTCCCCATAAATTCAATCAACATGACACAGTGTGCGATGAGGCTGGATCTTTAGAATTACAGGTAAAATCTACCTGCCAGGATTCAGTACAGTTTCTGTCTCCCAAACTTCATTCCTGAGACTTGGATCAACCTGAGGCGGTTATGATGCGTGGGAATCACCCGAGATAGCTCATGGCAAAATTGAACTCAAGACCTCGCAAATGCAACGCAAACCTCTCATCCAGTCAGCCATGCTGCATCTCCACGTGTTTGGATAACACACACACACACACACACACACTGGGCTGCACATAGTCTTACACACACAGCCATCACCCCAACCCCCTCACATACATAGTACCACACACGCATACTTATAGTCTCTCTCTCTCTCTTCAGTCTCTCTCTCTCCTTTCTCACTCACTCACACATGGTGTCTTTGTCTCCTCACTCACACATACAGAATCCCTCTATCTCTCTCACACATTCACATATTTCCCCATACACACATACATCTTGTCTGTCACACACACACACACATACATACACACACACTGTGAGTTTAATTAATGCTAAAGTCACTCCAGAAAGGAAAAATACGAATTTGTTCAAACATGAGTGGTGGAGGTTCCATAGGTGACCCTCCCATCTGTAATGGGTGTGACATTAAAAACAAAGTTATTGTTTGATATAAAATAATACACAACAAACACCGCCACCCGCCACCAACACCACCAACAACAACACCAACAACAACAGTAAAGTGTGCAGTGCTGTACATCTGTTGTGAAGTTGGCGGAGGCAGGCGGTGGGGGAGGGGGTGTTCGTCTCTCTCTCAGACTAATTTTCCACAACCTTCTGTTTTATCAAGGAATTAGTTTAGTATTTATCAAAATAAGTGAAGTTAGGAAGAGAAAGTTCAGTGACTAAACTAGGATGAGTAAACCCTGCGGCTACGTAAATATTTGGTCGGCCACAACGAAATCAGGTTCACTCCGAAAACGAAAATAATTTTCGTTCGTTCACAGTCAAATTAAAAATATGCGACCTTAACAAAACGAGGTTTTTATCAACGAGTTCATTGCGAACTTTGTGTTATTGCAGCTTCACCTGATGATGATGACGGTGGTGATGATGATGACGCAGTGGTGACGACGATGATGATGATATTCCTGGTGTAGTTGTGTTATTTAGCCCCAGGTCAACTTCGATTAAACAACAGTTCAGCCATGACCATCCCAACTGTTATACAGTTGTCATGTATCTATGCTGTCCAATGACAGTGGGGTGGAATTTAAGGCATTTTTGACAACTATTTCTAGCACATCCACTGACCTGTCATTGTTGTCATTGCCTAACACCACATCAGTCTTGACCAAACATTGTCTGGCAAAGACGTGAAATATGGGAGCACACTTGAGAAGCAAAAAACGGTTGCCATTAGGAAGGGGATCAGGATACAACCTGCAGGGGTTTTGGCCAACCCTGGGCCGGGATGGAGAGTCGTTTGAGCATCAAAAAGTGCCTTGTGCTATTTCTTCAGGCTCTTTGCATTCTGCATTCAAACCCTACTGAGGTCAACTTTGCATATCATTCTTCTGGGGTTGATGAAATTAAATACTATTAAGGTGCTGGGATCAATGGTATCAACTAACCCCTCCCCTCAAAATTGATAGCATCCTGCTCTAAATAAAGGTTCTGTAAATATTTGCTTACGTGTGTGCGTGTGTGTAGTGTGAAAATTTGAAAGAGAAGAAATAACACAATGTCTGCTAGCTTCCAGCTTACTATTTTCTGGTGGATGTGATGACAGACCAGAGGGCTCAGAGGAAATATAGAAAGACCATTATCTGAGGTATTCCTTAATGTTCAAACATCAAAGGGAAGAATCAGCACTTACCATTCTCTCCATTCTCTTCGATAACAAAAGACATTAACTTACCTATCAAAGAGAAAGAAAATAAACAATTATTTAGTGTTTCATGGCAGAAAAACAACAAGAATTATTCCTTATTGAATTTCACCTAAATTTGGAAATGCAGGTATTTCTACAGAACACAGTACAGCTGTGCAGCTCTGCTACTGCTCTTGTTGCACACCACTGCAGCGATAAAACAACAAGAAGCAGGATCAGGTTACACCAGTTCCAAATTATCAAAGTCATCATCAGTGATTATTATCACAGTGAAGGGTTCTTGTGAGGAATTCTCACCTAATGACCCGGCTCAGATTTCCTGCATTTCTTTCTATTCAGCCCCGTGCTTCCCCACACACATTACCTGCATGCAAGTGCACACACACACACACATAGATACACGCATGCATTTGCATATATATATATACACATATATGTGTATATATACACATACATGCATGTATGCATGAGTGAATATGTATTATATATATATGTATGTGTGCGTGTGTATATATATATATATATATACACACAATCATATGCAAACACATGCATGTTTGTATGTGTACACACACATATGCATATGTATGTATATATGTAAGTATATATTTATAGGTATACACACACACACATTACACAGATACCCGGCGTTGCCCAGGCAATACAGCACTAAGGTTGAGCCATTTTGTTGACAAAGGTTTATAGCAATTCTGCATAACCTGAACATTTTAAACACATCGTTTATCCTCTTTGTTAAACAGGATTCAGTTTGCTTTTATATTTTAATTCTTAAAATTTTACTTGCAGTTTAATAACCCACAATAAAAGAAAACAACACATATATGTGAATACAGATTACTGTGTGTGTGTGTGTGTGTGTGTGTGTGTGTGTGTGTGTAGGCATGGATATGTGGTTCAGAAGAAAACCTGCCTCAGCAAATTCCATCCAACTGATGCAAGCATTCTATGTGTGAATGTGTGTAAGCATGCATATGTCATTGTCATCATTTAACATCCAGGTTCCATACTGGCAAGAATTGGAGGAAGATTCAAAAGAATCCAGTCAGTCCAAGGATTGCATTCTGCTCCTTTGTCCTCTTTGGCAATGGTTTCCACACCAGAAGAGCCTTTTCTAATGCCAACCATTTTCTGACATTTACTGAGTGTTTGTTCAAACCAAAGCATATACACACACACACACACACACACACACACACACACACATATATATATATATAGACACACACACACACACACATATATATATATATAGACACACACACACACATATATGCAGACATATATATATATATATATATATATATATATATATATATAAAGAAAACATATATGCCCGAATGTGATTGATGCCAGGGCCGCCTGACTGGCTCCTGTGTCAATGGCATGTAAAAAGCATCCACTACACTCTAGAAGTGGTTGGCATTAGGAAGGGCATCCAGCTGTAGAAACATTGCCAGGTCAGATTGGAGCCTGGTGCAGCCTTCTGGCTCTCCAGACCTCCATTAAACCGTCTAACTCATACCAGCATGGAAAGCAGATGGTAAACAATGATGATGATGATGATAGGTGAATGCATAAAAATATCAGGGAGAAAGTGGTGCAAGTGTAAATTATAGACACACAAACTTATACACAGCACTTTATATTTTAGCAATATAAACGCCGTGTGTGTTTATATACACACACATATACACACACACCTACATATGAGGAAGTACATGCATGTCTATATTTTGTTTTGAGAATCTGTTTCTGTTGCTAAATTTATTCCTCCACACGCTCATTCACAAAATGTGATATACTATTACGGTCTAGGTACACATGTGCCACATGTATATGTCACAGTTGTGTGTGTGTCTCCATATGTTTCATCTGTTTGTGTATATATGTTTGCCATTATATGTTAGTGTGTGTTTTGTCCATGTGTCTATGTCGTACATGCATGTTGCATGTGTGAGTGTCTTTCTTTTTTTTTAAGCATTTTACTGCTGCGTATCTGCTTAAGTTACTATTTACTGGTTCCCTCTTTCATGAATAGCTGGAAATTGTTTCCCTGTGATGATAAAACCAGGAAGAATTTTTCTTTTTTTTTTTTTTTTGTCTTGCTTTAAGGGTTCCAGGACTCAGAAATGTAAAGAAGAAGATGCAAAAAGGGAAACTATTTTAGAATTCGTTTGTTGAAATATTTTTAACTCCCAAAGGACTATTTTCACTAAAACCACAAGGCACACATACACAAACAATTTTAATTTTAGCAATATGTAAACATGTGTGTGTGCGTATATGTAAACACACACAAGAATACACACACACACACACACATACATATGCAGTGGAACTTTGGTTTACGCATTTAATTTGTTCCCAAAGGTTGTCTGTCACCCAAAATGCTCATAAACCAGAACTACTTTACCCAGAGGACATTCAAGAGAAGGCACAGCATATTCAAGCAGGAATCTGCACTGAATGGAAGTTGATCAGTGACGAAGGCTCTCCTGCTGATCGACCCAGCTCTTGTCACCAACCATTGTTGTTGGCTTTCATGTTCTTTACTGGAGACAATGTTCATCACCCAAGACGTTTTATGTTTGAAAAATTGTTCATAAATCAAGGTTCCACTGAGAGAGAGAGAGAGAGAGAGAGAGAGAGAGTGTGTGTGTGTGTGTGTGTGTGTGTGTGTGTGTGTGTGTGTGTGTGTGTGTGTGTGTGTGTGTATACATACATAAATACACACAAACACACATCATCATCATCATTTAGCATCTGTTTTCCATGCTGGCATGGGTAAGATGGTTTGGCTTGAGCTGATAAGCTGGAAAGCTACCTGTTTTGGCTTGGTTTCTATGGCTGAATGCCCTTCCTAATGCCAGCCACTCCACAGAGTACACTGGGTACCTTTTATGTGTCACCAACACAGGTGTCTTGTGCGTGGTACTGCCATTGGCCACAAACATGGCTTCACTTAGTTTGAGGTGTCTTCTCAAGTGCAGCAAATCACCAAAAGCCTCAGTCACTTGTCATTGCTTCCATGAAACTGAACATCTGAAGATTATGCTTCACCAAATTGTGCCATGTCTTCCTGGGTCTACCTCTCCCAGAGGTCCCCTCCACAATTAGAGACCAGCAATTCTTTAGGCTGCGTGTGTGTGTGTGTGTGTGTGTGTGTGTTGATTGTTATAGTGAGGTCTGTCTATCACTGAGACCCAAAGATGTATACTGGTGGTAGTTGTACCTTAGACAGATCGAACCGAGCAAGGAATGTCTGAAAAGAGGTTTAACCCTTTCATTATCAACCCGGCTGAAACTGCTTCTGGCTCTGAGTACAAATGTCTTGTTTTCATGTTTTGAATTAAAATCTTCCATCAAATCTTAGTCACAGTTTATGTTCCTAAAACTAGCTTAATGATAACTAAGTTATTTTACTAAATTCTTTGTTATATTCAAAATTAATTAAAAGAAACACAGAGCATCTCAAAATAAATACAGTAACGAAAGGGTTAAAAGAAACCAGACTACTAGCAGAAACCTAAGGAAGCAACATGGTGGATATACGGCTTTGGGGGAGGAATAAATGGTCAATGGAGGATATCAGAAAATGTCAGAAGATGGAATAATAATCTTGAAGACAATAACCAGAGTGACCGAGTTGCGAAAGTGGACAACTGCTGACATCTGTAGAACTGGCCATTCTTGACGTCATTCAAGCAATGAGATATTTAGGTCTGAGCTGATGATGATGATATATGTACAAGTATACTGATATATATATGTGTGGGTGTGATGCCTGTATCTGTATGTGTGCACATGTATGTATAGGTTTGTCTGTCTATGTACACACACACATGTATTTCCTTGAATATGTACGTGCAGATGAGCGTAAATGCACATATATACATATACATACACACACACACCTAGTCTATAGACAGATGTGAAGTTATATATACAGAAAGTGAAGTGTTTATATATATGTGTATATATATATGTGTGTGTGTGTGCGTATGTATGTATGTATGTATGTATGGGTGTATATTTGGTATGTATGTATGAATGCTGGTCATTTACTCAAGCTCAAGTCATATTGTGCATATAAACAGACACACAGACAGACATCTCCACATGAAAAACACAATATTTCAAGTACTTTGTCACCCTAACTTACACAAACATTCATAGTCATTCTTCTTGGAAGGAGGAAAGAAAGCTATGAGAGAGAGAGAGAGAGAGAGAGAGAGAGAGAGATAGAGAGAGAAAGAGAGAGAGAGAGAGAGAAAGAGAGTGTATGTGTGTGAGGAGGAAGTTGTATGGAGTTACAGTGGCTTACTTCCTCATACAGAAACTTGAAACAACATTGCAAACGAGGCTCTCCTGGAAGATTATTGGAATATCTTTTTATCTCACAGACTAATGTTGGCTGGCATATTAAGATTGATGACTAAATATTGAAAACTTTGTGATAGACTGTCTCAGAGTAGACCAGTCAGATTATGAATTGCAGGCAACACATCTTAGCTATCTGTGTATTTATCTATTTCTACATATAGAGAGATAGAAGTGGATAAATATATGGATTTGCGACAAACCATTATCGAAGAATGTGTGTGTGTGTGTGTGTGTGTGGTTGAGAAACTTGCTTGTCAGTCATGTGGCTTCAGGTTGAATCATACTGTGTGGCACCTTAGGCAAGTATCTACCATGGCCCCAGACTCACCAAAGCCTTATGAGTTAATACGGTAGACGTAAATTGAAAGAACTGTCATGCATATGTATGTGAGTATGTGTGCGCGCAGGTGCATGTGTGTGTGTGTGTGTGTGTGTGCGTGTGCGTGTGTGTGTGTGTGTGTGTAATGATTGCTGTGTGTAAGACACACAGCACTTCCGAAACTCACAAAAGCCGTTGACTTCACTTAATAAACGTTTATTCTTTGTTGTTGGCTGTCAAAATGTTTGTCACTCAAGACTGCAACCTGCTCACTGACTGCATTGTTGCACTGCATATTACAAACAATAAACATTTCAGTGAAGTTAACAGCCTCTGTGTGTTTTTGAATGGCTAACAGGAGTGTCTTCAATGCTGTAATTGTTTTACTTTCTACACAAAGTCGCAAATGAAATCACCTGCCTTCCAAGTCTGCCTCCACCCACCCACACACACACACACACACATATATATATAAGCATGTCCCCAATAGCCCTCTTCAGCTGAGTGATCCTAATTTTGTGGGCTCAAAGGTGCCAATGCCACATAAAAAGCACCCAATACACTCTGCTAAGAGGTTGGCATTAGGAAGGGCATCCAGCTATGGAAACCATGTCAAAACAAGCAATGGAGCCTGATGTGGCTCCTAGCCTTACTAGCTCCTGTCAAACCATCCAGCCAATGCCAGGATGGAAAACAGACATTAAATAATGATGATATATATCTATATATAGATATAGATATTTAATTAATGGAGTTGCTTGAAATGATTATACTGCATCACCTCTGGATATCTTGTTGCTTATTTTGATTTTATTCACCTTATTTTGAAACTGTACGGATAATTCCACACTAATTTTTGGTGCCTCAACTAAAGTACCTAATTCATGTGAATCTCAATTAGTTTGCTTAACTCGTCAACCAACCCTATATTATTTTTAATCTCTACAATGGTATTTTGTACATTTTTCACCATCAGTCAACACCAAACAGATTTTATATGTATATGAAATAAAGGCTTGATAGTACTGCCTATGGTATCATAGTACATGGTGCCATTCTATAAGACACTGCAGTATAGCACATAGTAGTGTAACACATAGTACTGAAGTGTATGGTACTATAATGTAATGTATAGTTGTGTAGTGTGTGGTAGTGTTGTGTAAAGGAATTGTCAAGCTGGTAACCAGTTCGAACCAGTCAAGTCAGGAATGATGCCAGAGATTCTAACAAATACCAAAACAGGCCAAAATAAAAGACATTTCAGTTATTTCTTCAGCATCAATCAATGTTTTGAAGAACTTTCCCAAAACAACAACATTCACTTCAGGATACGGTGTGTGGAATAACTAAATTTTTCAACAAAACCCTCTGCAAAAAGTTAATTAATTGTGCCAGAACACATAAATTAAAGACTATTAACATATCAGAGTGCTGACTGTGGCAATATTTTTCTTAGAAATGTCCTTTGTTCTGCAACAGTTAGCGCCAACATCTGTTTAAACGCTGCACACCTTCTGCCTACATCTGTGCATCTGTAGTTCTAACAACACAACTGTCTGGACAGTCTATAAACAAAAACTATTATTACATCACAAATTGGCAGGGTTTCTCCTATTAAAAGACAACTTTGGGGTTGTTGTTGTTGCTGCTGTTGTTGTTGTTGTTGTTGTTGTTGTTGCTGGGAGTCTTTTGAAGAATCAGAAGTCAGTGCTAGGTGTTGTTTGACTAAACTTAATTCTGTTTACTTTGTTGATGATGGTGGTGGTGGTGGTAGTGGTGAGAATGAAGGTGAGGATAAGAAAGAAAAAGAGGAAATTGTAAGCAATCAGTTGTTTCTTTGACCTATATATATATATATATATATATATATATATATATATATATATATATATATATATATATATGCACACACCTCACCCTTGCTTTCCCCACTTTCGCCTCCTCCACATCCCAACACCATACACCACACCACATCACATCACACCACCACGCACACACTAGCACTGACCACTTCCCAGCCCCACATCCACACACGCATCCAGTCCACACTGTAAAGTGGTTGGTGTTTGGAAGGGCATCTAGCTGTAAAAAAACTTGCCAAAACTGACCTCACTTGTGCTTGTGCCACATAAAAAGCACTAAGTCCACTCTGCTGAGTGGTTGGTTTTAGGAAGGGCATCCAGTTGTAAAAATCCTGCCAAAAACAGTCACAGAAGTCTGGTGCAGGCTTTGGCCAGGCCAGCTCTTGTGGTACCAACCCACCCATGTTAGCATGGAACACGGATGTTAAATGATGATGATGATGATGATGATTATATATATATATATATATATATTTTGTTGTACTTGGGGATGGTCATATTGCCAGTTTAGCCAATAAAAACACATGCACTGTATATTTGGTGTTAATTTGCTTCAGCTTTATATTACATTAATCTTAATCTTATTTCGG
>NC_142934.1:5000-25244 GCF_046866305.1 Octopus bimaculoides | reverse complement strand
TATATATGAGCGATTCCTCTATACACTTGCCTTCACCCCTCATGACTATCTCGCATTGTTACGATCGTTCATTTTTATAAGTTTTTTTTGTTCATTATATCATGTGGAGCCACACACAAACACACACGTGGTCCGTCTGTCTGCCTCCTTATATGTATATATATGTCTACGTATGTATTTGTATATACATTTGTTTATGATAGTTACAATCGCAAAATATAGTTCCGCGTAGTGTGTCGATGTAGTTTAGCCCTAGGTCTACCGTGTTTCAACAGACATGATCAGTCTTGTGTCATCACTGTCACATTTATAGATAAGACGCGCTAATGTCCTTTCTGTTTTACAGCGATAGGGTGTGGTTTGAAGGAATTAGACTGCTGTTTCCAGCAGATCTAACAGGCTGGCTTATGTAATATACCATTGTGTGCATGTTATGTTTATGTGAGTCTGTTATTGTGTGTATATGTATGAGACAGAGAAAGAGAGATGTAGATGTGGAACTATAAAACATTTGGAGTACATGTTTGTGTGGGATCGAGTACATGTAACTGGGAACTTGATACACATTTAGAATACGTGTGGCTGTGAAACTATGTCACCGGTGTTTAGTGTAGATGCAGCCGTGGAACTCTTAGATACATTTAGAGTACAACATGTAGAGTACATGTAGTTGTGGACCTGTATGATCCCTACATGTAGGTGTAGCGTCAGGTCGATTATGATTCAGCTGATGTATATTGTAACGTATTACTGCCGTTCGCATCATACCTAATGTTAGATGTACATACATCTACGCTTAATGTGTCGTATCCTTTTGGTTAAGACATAAGCTGAGGTACCAGATGGTCCCCAGGGCTGTATATGCACAAACGTGTGATTTTTGTGAAAATCAAGTGACTTGTAGCAAGTTTTAATTTGGTTTCCTTGGTGATGTAAATATATTTGTGCCTTTTGTTGTAACTATCACGATCCGTGTTGCTCTCATTTCATGTCTATGTTCCTTGCTAGCATGGAGTGGACAGTTCAACAGGATCGGACAAGCCAGAAGACTGCATTGAATGTCTGCTTTGGGAGGGGTGGTGTGATGAGAAGCTAAAGTAAGTATGATAGAAGGACAGACAGGACCATGTGTCTTGCTGCAGAGGAAATATATAGTTACCCCAGCAGGAAAGGGAAAAAAGATGGTGGGGATGAGGTGCTGGGGGTGTACTTCAAGGTAGAAGAAGGTGGATGTAAGGGGGGGGATAAGGGGAGAAGATGTGAAAAGGTGGGTGGTAAAAAACTGGCAGACAAAGATTGGGGCAGAGGGGTTTACTGTGAATTGGGAAAATGGGTGGAGGCATGGTCAAGATGAATTTCAGTTTTGGGTGAGGTGAAAGAAATTAGAGGAAGAAGAGGTGATAGGTGGCCCTACTAAAAGGGGTGGTGGTGGAGAGCAATAGTATAATAAAACCATAGTGAGATGAGAAATAGGGAAAGGATGTGAAATTTGGGGAAAGGGTGAGAGATGGATGCACAGGAATAGGGATGGAGGTAAGAGGAATGCAGGAGTGGAAATAGTGGCCATGGGTGGAGGGATCGCTTGATAGCAGTTATGAGAGGTTGCTTAGCGAAGAATAAGGCAGGAAGGGATGATGTTAAGAATGCAGGATGGGTGACAAAAGGAAGTGGCTCCAAGGAGAAGTATAAATGGTTCCACAAAGGAAGAGTGAAATGCATGCAGTTCTGTTCTTACACAAATACAGCAGCTGAATGAAGTGTGCCGTAGTTAGAAGAATGATGGAAGGATAGGTGTTAAGAAGATGAGGTATGAGGAAGGCTTGACAAAGATTGAGTGCAGGGGCATCGGCATAAATGATATGCTTTTAGGACCTTATTATTTGCTGAAATAGACAGGTTGTTTTGAGCAGTGAATTGCCAACCATCTTGATGCTTTGTCAGCATCCTCAGGTTGGTCTTCATTACTTTGATTCACTTTCCCTGGCTTTCCATCTTCCACACTTTTTGTCCACATTGAGATCTATACTTTTTTTATGCAACTATCACCTTATATACATGTAACATGACCGTGCCAGTACAGCGATTCTCTCTTGCATATTACATCTGATTCCTCTAAATACTCTCTTAACATATTTGCACGTCTTTATACATGCACACTAATTCTAGTCTTTGCAAGTTCTCTGCATTCACATGTCACTACCATGTAGCATTATTCTGATAATTCAACATTATATTGAACACTCACCCCTCTTCAGAAGATGGAGTGAGTGTTATACGATATAATCCTATTTCATATTCATTTGTGAATGTTTATATAAAAACGATGCAGAATACTACACCTACTGTGCACCAAACCCCAGAAACAGCTGTAAAGGTTTACTTGTGTTCTACTCTCTCTTATTTCTGAAGTTTGAGTATAAACTCTCAGGATATACCTATCCATGAAGAATTACTATGAGCTTTTGCTTTCCTGTTTTTCAGCTTAATTATATATTTATATTTTTATACTCAATTTTGTATAACTATTTAAAAAAAAATGTTTTGATGCCATTGTTACTTTATTATACTTTCATTTCCACCCAAATTTCCCATTCATGAGCTCCACCCATCTCTAATACCTTGGACTGATAGCTTCTGATCTGATTGCACCGCTGCAACATGTTGTTGGACCTCTTTTTACCCCACACTTGATCAACAGGGTTTGTTTCTGTCCCCTACTCTTTACCTTCCATACATCAATAACGTATTTGCTGCCACACCTAACAACATCCACTTTAATGTAGAAGACATGATGTGTCATTCCTCCCAAACCTTCCCCACACATGCACCATCAACAAGAAATCTAGACACCACGTGCCAAACCTGCATCAGTTCCAATAAATGGAGACCAAAAGCACATCTTTTTGAGGGGCCACTCCAACCTTGTCTCTTTTAAAAACAAAAGGCTCCAGTTCTCATATCACGAAAACACAATTGCACGTACCCTCCCTAAACATGAGTAGCACTCAGCTAAAACCCTCAGTCATGCTGAATGCTGGCCCTCACTATCGTTGAGTATCTCTCTCGGCTAAAATACATCCTTATCATATCTAGGACCACATGCCAAAGATTAGGCTGTCTCTTCAGGGCTAGAGAATAATTCAATCCCCTACAGTTGCTGACAATCTACAAAGCTGAAGTGAGGGCCACAATAATGTAGTGTTCCCACATTTGGGACAGTACTGCTGCTGTTATGCACTCAAACATTCTGGGATGCAGGTACAGAAGGGCCCCTCTCAACAGATTGGCATTCAGTCATTAACTCTGTCTGTCTATCAATCTGCCTAGTGATCGATCAATCTATCTATCTGTCTGTCTGTCTACCCGCCCTTCTGTCAGTCTACTTGCTTATTTATATCTACCTATCTACTTCCATACCAATAAACCTTTTATATATTCTTAATCCATAAACCTTCAAAACTTTTATATCCTTAAATCTACCATGAAAAGAAACCTCCTCCTACCTCCTCCCACTCTTATGACTTTTTATTGTAGTTTATCTTGTTTTATTTGTTCAATTTATTTCACCCCCTCCCCTTCTTTACCTCTTGTACTAATGCTGTTGCACTCTTCTCTTACTATACTCTAACCATGTTGCCTCACATTAACTAAAATTATTGTTGAATGATCCTTCAATTAATGTTTGATACTGTTTTATAATATATAACTATACAGAAATATATGTATATATATATATATATATATATATATATATATATACATATATATATATATATATTATATATATATATATATATATATATATATATATATATATGTATATATATATATATATATATATATATATATGTATATATATATATATATATATATATAAATAAACCATAGGATTTATTATCTAATATATATGCAGACATGGTTGTGTGGTAAGAAGCTTGCTTCCCAACCACATGGTTCCAGGTTCAGTCTCACTGCATGGCACCTTGGGCAAGTGCCTTCTACTATAGCCTCAGGTCAACCAAATCTTTGTAAGTGGATTTAGTAGATGGAAACTGAGAGAAGCCCGTCGCATATATATATATATATATATACATGTGTGTGTCTGTGTTTGCCCCCCCCCCTCCACCATCACTTGACAACCGATGTTGGTGTGTTTATGTCCCCATAACTTAGTGGCTCGGCAAAAAGAGAGCGATAAAATAAGTACGAGGCTTACGGAGTTGATTTGTTCAACCAAAGGTGGTGCTCCAGCATGACCACAGTCAAATGACTGAAACAATTAAAAGAATTAAAAGAATATATATACACACACACACACTTTCCTTTTGTGGTGGTCACTTTTCTATGGTGGTAATCTTTCTCTTCCAGTGTTGGTAATTTATTCCTTAGCCATGAAAAATTTTCGTCATATGTGACTGTGTCTACCTTTCATGCAACAGCATTGCTGCTATTTCTAGCAGGTTAAATTACCACATAAAGGCTGTCATCTTGTGTGGTAGTTGGCCCCAGATTCTGGTGGCACACACCTCAGGGAGAGGGGTGGGAAACTCCTCCCCCACCCCCATATATATACATAGAATAATTCTCACTTGGCATTTCCATTTCCTAACCTTGTCTGATAAGTTCTTTGAAAGGTTACGTAGCGGAAGTCAATGTCAGTGCTACCATGGTAAACCGTGTGACCCAGTTTCAATTCTTGATTGTAGTTAATGGAATTCTCTTGGTTCACTGGTAAGGCATTAACATCACCACGACACTTGTCATTGTGAGGTGATAGAGCAAATTAGACACCCATTGATGGATACTTCAAATGACTAGGCTTCAAGAAAGAAACTAAATCTAATGTTTAATGAGTTTTTATTTTGGTGTAGAATCGCTTTGAGACTGCTCCTGTTTTAGGTTACAAACTTCCTGTTTTACAAACTTCCTGAATTAAAATCTTCCATCAAAACTTGATGTTAATTTAAGTTCCAAACCCAGATTAACCCTTTTGTTACCCTATTTCTGTTGAGATGCTCTGGGTTTCTTTCAATTAACTTTAAATATAACAAAGAATTTAGTAAAATAACTTAGTTTGGTGGAAGATTTTAATTCAAAACTTATGAAAACAAGACATTTGTACAACAGAGCCAGAACTGGTTTCAGCTGGGTTGGTAACAAAAGGTTTTACGGATGACTGTTATTTTACTAAATTTTTCCTTATTTTCAAAATTGAAAGAAAGTCTATTTCACAAGAAATCTGATAACAAAAAGATCAAAGTTTACGAAATTAAAAGCTTCTATCAAATTTTCATCTTAATTTATATTCCCAAATGCCAGCTTAATAATGACAAAAGTTATTTTATAAATTCGTCATAATTTTCAAAATTATTTGAAACAAAAGCAGTGTATTTCCACTGAAATATGGTAGTGAAAGCTTGTCCAACCCATGCTAGCATGGAAAGCGGACGTTAAATGATGATGATGATGATGATGAAAGGGTAAATTGTTTCCAATGGTGTCTCCTTAAATTTTGATATCTTTTGTGGGGAAGAATTTCTCAGGTTTTGTTATTATAAAACATATTGAGATGCAGCATGGAATTTTGTGATGTGAACGGGTCGCGGTTTCAAAGCAATGAAAATATTTTGGCAAATTAAATTTAAATATTGAAGTGAATCTAACAGTTTTTGTGTGTTTCTTAAATGGCTTATAAACACTTTCCACCTCTTCTTTTCTTCATCAGGTGTCTTGGGGAAATTTCTCAATTCGATGTTGTTGTTGTTATTATTATTATTATCCTGGTTACTGCCTGGAATCGAACTCGGAATCTTGGGGTTAGTAGCCTGTGCTCTTAACCACTACACCATATGCCCGTGGGCAATTTTAGATTAATTTTAGGGCTAATAAATCTAATATTTTCCTATCCTTCCTTAATACCGGTTCCCATATACTACTCCTATCTGCACTCAGTCTGCTTAGGAGGTTGTTGTGTCCTAGCATGTGTGCTGCTTCTTTTAGTTTTCATATTTTCCACTGGTGTTCTCTGTCTATTATTTTAACTTCATCCCACAGGGGGAGGTGGCCTCCATTTTCCCATGCATTATCAGCTATACCCGATTTATCAATATCTCCCTGTGTCACAGCTTTACGATGTTCCTCTACCCTTATTTTGTGTAGGTGGCATGTTTCGCCTTTGTATAACCTACCACAGCTGCATGGGATAGAGTACATGCAGTCTTTGGTCATATTCTCTTCTATTGGTGGTTTTACTCGAAGGAGATATTTGCGAAGTGTTGTATTACTTTTGAATACTGTCCTGATGTCATATGGGCCGCATATCTTTTGTATCTTTTCGGAGAGGCCTTTCACATAGGGTAGACAGACTGTGGACAGTTTATCGGTTTCATCCACTCTTCTTTTCTTCATATGAACAAAATTCCATATAAATTCACTCCATAAAATTCAGCCCTAAAATTCACTCCATAATTGCCCATGGGCATATGGCGTAGTGGTTAAGAGCACAGGCTACTAGCCCCAAGATTCCAAGTTCGATTCTAGGCAGTGACCAGAATAATAATAATTATATAAGGTGAAACACATTGGCTTTGATTCGAATCTGTTTCCATTCTTTTCTGTAGTAGTAATAGTGGTGGTGGTGGTAGTCAGTCACTCAGTAGTTGTGGTGGTGGTGGTGGTGGTGGTGGTGGTAGTCAGTCACTCAGTAGTAGTAGTAGTAGTAGTAGGGATAATTGCTGTTTCACCAAAAGAGTCAACAACTTCCTCTCAGCAAAAAATGTCAGATCTTAAATTCCGCCACAATTATACGTTTGCTGGTTTTTACACTACCTATACCACTGACACTGCTGCCACCTATACCACTGGTACTATCATACCACTGATACTACCACCTTAACTGTCATACTGCCACCACTACAGCTACGGCATCATTACCACTATTACAATACTCCTCTGCACCACCACCACCACCACCACACAACTATTACTACTACTACTACTGCCACCACTACAGCATTACGCTACCATCACCACCGTCTGTAAACAAAACCCCTGTTCTATGACCCTGAGTCAGAGACAGCCTCTGTGTGGTCTCTAAACATGCTAGAAATAAAACCACATCTCACCATCTAAATAAAGGAAAGGTCACATTGAATAATGGTGGTGGTAGTGGTGGTGGTGGTGGTGGTAAGGCAGCGAGTTGGCAGACTCGTTAGCATGCTGGACAGAATGCTGCTAAGCACTCTGAGTTCAAATTCTTCCGAGGTCAACTTTGCCTCTCATCCATTTGGAGTCAATAAAACAAGTACCAGTTGCGTATTGGGGTCAGTGTAAGTGACTTACCCCCTTTCTTGAAATTGCCTGGCAGAATCGCTAGCATTGCCAGGCGAAGTGCTTAGCAGTATTTCACCTGTCTTTATGTTCTGAGTTCAAATTCCACTGAGGTCGACTTTACCTTCCATCCTTTCGGGGTCGATTAAATAAGTACCAGTTGAATACTGGGTCGATGTAATTGACTTGTCACCTTCCACCCCTCCCAAACTGCTGCCCTTGTGGAAAAATTTGAAACCATCATCATCATCGTTATTATTATTATTAAGAATTGTTAGCACACATACATGTATTTATACGACGGGCTTCTTTCAGTTTCCATCTACCAAATCCATTCACAAGCTTTGGTTGGCCCAAGGCTGTAGTAGAAGACACTTGCCCAAGGTGCCACACAGTGGGACTGAACCTGGAACCATGTGGTTGGTAAGCAAGCTACTTACCACACAACCACTCCTGCGCCTATTTCATCTGTTTTTATGTTCTGAGTTCAAATTGTGCCAAGATCAACTTTGCCATTCTTCCAGGGTTAATGAGATAAGTACCAGTTAAATACTGCGGTCAGCGTAACTGACCTACTCCCTCCCTCCCTCCCCCCAAATTTCAAGCCTTGTGCCTTTAGTGTTGTTGATGGTGTAGCTCATATTTTTGTAATAACATTGGTCTTCTTGTAAGTAGCATTGGTGTTGTCCATTGTGTTTCTATGTTTTATAACCCCAGGCCAGTCGTGGTCATTTCTGTCAAATGCAGGCAGTTATTGGTTGAAGGATGAGGCACAGCCCACAGCTCCATCTTCCTAGATGTGTCTGAGGACTGGACTGCAGGGTCATAACCCCTCTGGACACACTCTACCCTCTCTGTCCATCTGTCCACTCACATGTGGATGGTGGGGGTGATGGTGTAGATGTATGATTGATGGGAGGGGGGGATGTTATTGTTGTTGTTTCTGTTGTTGTTACCATTCATTCCATTCAAATGTAAATCAACACCACTACCACCACCAATACTATAATCCTTTTAAGTGATTCACATGCATTAAAAACATCAATAATTTTTGATGTTTGTGTCAGCTGCTGTAATCGTGGTGATGGTGATGGTGGTGGTGGTGATGATAGTGGTTGTGGAGGCG
The DNA here is from genome assembly GCF_046866305.1 of Octopus bimaculoides. Classification (NCBI taxonomy): domain Eukaryota; kingdom Metazoa; phylum Mollusca; class Cephalopoda; order Octopoda; family Octopodidae; genus Octopus; species Octopus bimaculoides. Next base: position 16,789 of record NC_142934.1, on the reverse strand, counting down.
GCAGTAGTGGTGGTGGTGGTGGTGGTGGTGATAGTAGCATGTGGTTGAGTCAGTAGAGCAGTGGCTACAATGCTTTGTGGTATTTATCTTTAGATTATCAGTTCAAATCCTGCTCAGGTTAGTGTTGTGTTTCACCATTCCGGGGCTGATAAAGACCCTGGGGCTCATATAATTAACTCTCCCCCACCAGATTTCTGGCTCCCTAGATTTCAGTTTTAAATCATTATTATTTAGCACAATAGGGCCAGATGGTAAATAAAGGGGTCATGGAAGATATTGTATTGTAGTAAAAAAAAGAAAAAAAAAAGATCTGGTATTGTTTCTACAGCTGGATGCCCTTCCTAATGCCAACCACTCCTAGAGTGTACTGGGTGCTTTTTATGTATCACCGGCACGGGAGCCAGTCGGACTGGAGCCTGGTGCAGCCACTGGTTCTCCAGTCCTCAGTCAAACCATCCAACCCATGCCAGCATGGAAAAACGGACGTTAAATGATGATGATGATGATGATGATGATAGAGCCTGCCCCAGCCCTCCCCACTTCCTTTCTCATGTTCCTTCAGCTCTTGGTTGAGGGTTAACTTAATGTTGACTTTTGACATTTCAAGGTCACTTACTATTTCAAGTAACCCCACTGTTCCCATCGCCAACTTGCAACTTTGCTTGTTCGCTTTTCCCTAATCAACAACGTACCAGCTGGGATTGTTGTTGTTGTTATTGTTGTGAACCACAGCTGTGCTACTCAAGCAGGTGTATAAATAAGGGGGAATAAAAAAAAATACTGAGGTTAACCCCTCCCTCTACCACCACCACCACCACCACCACCACCTGAAATGTGTGGGTTATTTGATATTGATTTTAATTGTATTGTTGCTGCTTTTCCTAATGTTGTTGATGATGATGATGATGATAATGATATTGATGGTAAAAGTGGTGGTGTTGTAATGACGGTGGCGTTGGTGGTGGTTGTGATATCGCAGACCCATAAATGCCAACAGATTTCTTAGCTACTAATAGGCACCATGAGGTGGTGCATTTCACTACGTTACACCAACAATGGAACCTATATGCTTGCACACTTCCTGCTAAAAGGCCAACCATGTCTTCCTTAAATCTCATCCTATAAATGACGAAGAGCACACTACACGTGAGGTGGTCTTTGTGAGTAGATCGAGCAGACAGAAACTGAAAGAAGCCCATCGTATGTGTGTGTGTTTGTGCCAGTGTCTATCTCCCACCATCAGTTGACAATTGGTGTTGGTGTGTTTACATCCCTGTAACTTAGCAGTTCAGTAAAAGAGAACGATAAAATAAGTCCCAGGTTTTAAAATAGAATAATAAGTCCTGGGGTTGATTTCTTCGACTAAAACCTTTTAAGGCGGTGCTCCAGCATGGCTGCAGTCTAATGACTGAGACAAGCGAAAGGTAAAAGATGACTCTATAATCTAGGTAGCGTGTCATTCCAAATGTGGTCTTTGCAATCTCTGTTATGTCTAGCAGATCAAACAATGGCATTGAATGTTTTCGTTTATGTTGGAACATCATGGAGAGGCAGGGACAAGAAATTTAACAAAATATTGAACCCCCAACCCTAACCATTGGCCTGTTTCATGTTTTGGATATGCAAGAATTTTAAGTGTCTTTCAGTGAAAACGAAAAAAAAAGAAAACAAATTATATAATTTCCCCCTCCCCCCACACTGCTGCCATAGAGTGATGGTGGGTGTGGCGGGGACAGCTGTGAAGGTGAAAGGTTAACTTTAAGCTGAAGCCTTATCTGTTGGTTACGAAATTATTAACCTTTTGTAAGTGTGTCTCTCTCTTAATAGACAGCTCCTTCTTTTTGCTGCTGCTGAAGTTGTATGGAAGTGTTAATTTTTGGCTGACGAATGCCAGACCAAAGCAAGTGTTAACAGTTTTTTTTATCATGAAACCACTCACCACTCTTTGACCTTCCATATAACAACTATTACAAGACATCTTGTAAACAGGCAGCAAAATTCTGATTCCTTCTTCTCCCCTAGGGATCCTAATTTATCCTCATTTATCCAACTTCATTCCAAATATTATATCACCTACTTATTTAGATTTTGTGAAGGCACATGGCTCAGTGCTTAGAGCATTAAGCTTAGGATCGTGAGGTTGTGAGTTCGAATCCCGGACCAGGCTGTGTGTTGTTTTCTTGAGCAAGACACTTTATTTCACGTTGCTCCAATTCACTCAGCTGTTATTAGCAGCAACAAAGACTATAGTGACTTAAGGTTTGAGAGTTCTGTGCGATGGCACTCATCAAGCTTGCCTGATAAGTGCCAATGCATGAAACTCTTGGCCCTTGAGTCACTCTGTTACCTCTGTGAAATATTAATAAAAATCTGCATATACTCCTATTTTGATTTCTATGTTTCCTGTTTGCACCAACATACCTATATATATATGTGTGTGTGTGTATATATATATATTTATATATATAATATGTATATTTGTATATGTAAGTGTGGGTTGTGCTAGTGACTGACACTGTGTGTGTGTGTATTAAACAGTTGTGAAGAGTATGGTGCTGGCGGCGTGGGAAGTGAGGTTCATTTCTGTTCAGTCACCATTGATGTGTTTATGTTGACCTGTCAGTGGTGTGGGGAGGGGAATTTCAATACTGAAACATTCACCCACCCCTAACCCCACCCTTCACATTGTCTGCTCTCCTGAAAGCACCTTCTTTCCACTATCACTGCCGCCACCACCACCACCACTATTACTACTACTACTACTGCTACTTTTTCTGTTCAACTGACAAATTGACACACCAAGAAAAATTAATATTTCACACCACCACCACCACCACAAGCACAAGCACCTTGGTAGATTGGTAAATGCTTAGTTAGATGGATTAGTAAGTAAATAGACAGATAGATAGACAGGTAGATATGCTTGTTGGTAGATAGATAGATATGTTAATAAATAAGTTGGATAGGTAGGTAGATGGATGGATAGATAGATTGATAAATTGATAAACAGACTAAGGTAATGCTAACACAAGGGAGATAACTACAGACATATTTCAGTCTTATTATGACCTCATTAGGGAAGCATATAGTGCACCAGAGTGTTATATATAGGGCACACTATGGGTTAATTATTTTGAAGAAAAACAAGGAGTTTGCTGATGGATAAAGAGACATATTGGTAGTCATTGTTGTTTAGCTCAAGGTCACCAATAAATATTCAGGGCTTTGATTAAAGCCTTTCCAACACTGACCATCCCAACCATCTAGGCTTTAGAGAAAGGCTAATCTAACATTACATTATTTATTGTCCTCCTTTTTTTTAAATGTTAGATTGTAATTTGAGGAAGATTTGGCAGTATTTTCTAGCAAACCAAAAGAGCATGAAGAGGCCTTAATTTTGGTTTGATTGATTGTTGTAGCATTGGCAGTGGTTGTAGTGGTTGGCATAGGGGTATGTGGGGTGGAATTAGGAAAATAAAGTCTTGTGTGTGTGGAATAGTCTGATATACAGTGGGCCAAATAGTTTCGTCTGTTTCCAATTGGGTGCAAGCTATGGACACATAAGAGGTGCAGCAACATCAAAGGCAGGTTAACTAGCAAGTTAGTTTTTGTTTGTGGCAGATGTTCAGGTGCAATAAAGACTGCAAACAAACAGAAAACAACTTCTATCTCATTCCAGGGTGAAAAACTAGAGGTAGTCGATAGCTTCCGCTATCTGGGCGACCAAGTTAGTAGTGGGGGTGGGTGCGCTGAAAGTGTAGCTGCTAGAATAAGAATAGCCTGGGCAAAGTTTAGAGAGCTCTTACCCCTGCTGGCGACAAAGGGACTCTCACTCAGAGTAAAAGGCAGACTGTATGACGCATGCGTACGAACAACCATGCTACATGGCAGTGAAACATGGGCTGTAACTGCTGAGGACATACGTAAGCTCGCAAGGAATGAAGCCAGTATGCTCCGTTGGATGTGTAATGTCAATGTGAATACCCGTCAGAGTGTAAGTATCTTGAGAGAAAAGCTGAACATTAGAAGCATCAGTTGTGGCGTGCAAGAGAGACGATTGCGCTGGTATGGACATGTGGTGAGAATGGAGGAGGATAGCTGCGTGAAAAAGTGCCACACCCTAACAGTTGAGGGAACCCGTGGAAGAGGTAGGCCCAGGAAGACCTGGGCTGAGGTGGTGAGGCAAGACCTTCGTACATTGGGCCTCACCGAGGCGATGACTACGGACCGAGACCTTTGGAAATGGGCTGTGCGTGAGAAGACCCGGCAAGCCAAGTAAGATCGTTGCCAGTGCCCCTGGACTGGTTCTTGTGCGGGTGGCACATGAGATGCACCATTTTGAGCGTGGCCGTTGCCAGTACCGCCTGACTGGCTCCTGTAGGATTTTCGAGCGAGATCGTTGCCAGTGCCCCTGGACTGGCTTGTGCGGGTGGCACATAAAAGACACCATTTCGAGCGTGGCCGTTTTCGTGCGGGTGACACGTAAAAGCACCCACTACACTCTCTGAGTGGTTGGCGTTAGGAAGGGCATCCAGCTGTAGAAACTCTGCCAAATCAGACTGGAGCCTGGTGTTGCCATCCGGTTTCACCAGTCCTCAGTCAAATCGTCCAACCCATGCTAGCATGGAAAGTGGACGTTAAACGATGATGATGATGATGATGATTTCTGTTGCTGTTGTTGTTGTTCCTCATTCTTTTGGTATTCAAACATGGCGGCTGTCTTTTACCATTCCTGGTTCTCTTCCAACTCATGTAGTGTCTTCAAACATTTAATTACACACCTGTCTCTCTTTTTCTCATACATACATACAAACGTACATACCTACATACTGTGTGTGTGTGTGTGTATATATATATATATATATATATATATATATATATATACACACATACATGCACACAAATATGTATATACACACACACACACACACACACACACACACACACATATATATATATATATATATACATACATGTATATATATGTATACATGCATGCATACATATATATATTTATATATAATGTATACACAAACACACACATATTGTATTCTATTTGTATAGACAGATGTAAATACCTTGTCTGTATAGACATATATATACTCACATACATACACATGCATGTATACATACATGTGTGTGTGTGGGGGGGGGGTTGTATCGCTGTATATTTAGTCCACACCATTTGTATAGATGCAGATATAGGAAACTCCGTGTCTTTATTGATAATATGCTTATAGACAGAAAAAGAGGGATCTCTTAGGATTTCATCTGTGACTGGGTCCCCTTCTTTAACTGTTCATGGAGACACTACTTATAAACCCACTATTACTAATTTTATTATTCCAAGATAGATCTCGCACATTTTCTGAGATGCATCATCTGTGACGTTTCCAGGGCCTTAGGAGGTTTTGGGACTTTCAGCAGCAGACCCTCTCACCTCTTTGACCCAGCTGCACTTGATCATGTCCAGGCTCTAACAGCAACCCACTGTCCTGCCCTCTTTATGCAAAGCTGCCCAGTGGTTGTCTATGGTGCTTTAGTGATGGAATTTTTGCTGCGCCACCAACTGCAAACCCAGTCAGAGCTTTACAGAACGAACACTTCACAAAAACCACAGCAACCCGCTTCGGTCAATCAGATAAAACAATGTATTTAAGACATTGTTGGCAGCTGGTTCTCTTATTAAATTGATGGTGCATTGGCTCTGTTTGGCTGTAATGCTGTGCCATACTGCAGAATTGATTGTAAGTGGGTTAATGGGGTGGCTTGGTTGATGAAGGAGCAAGGGTGGGGGCCTGTCAGAAGAATGGGAGTGGCAGAGGACTGGGGAAGAAAACCCATCATCACTACTACTGCTAACAGCAACAACAGCAGCAGCAGCATCCCTAGTTTTAGCAATAACAACCACCATCATTGCTATTGCTAATAATAATGATAATACTACTACTACTACTATTAATAATAATAATAACAATAATAAATGCCCTGATGCAGTACCAGGCAGTGGCTCTCATGGCTTCTGATCTTAACTGATTGGAAATGTTACCATGTACATTGTTTTGTTTTGGTATAAAAGATGGGCTGCAGCAAATATTCTGCTCAATACCACAGATTTGCTTGTCAGTTGTTTGACCTTAACCAGTTGAGCATGTCCCTTGGTGGCTGACGATATGTGCATCTCTGATCATGAGCAGAAGTAGTGGGGTAGCATCATAGCCATGTGTTTAGAGGAATTCTTTGAGGTTTGGATAATTCACCTTTGGAAACATGGGTGTTTTGCTCAACATCCTTAAACAAACCTTATTCAGGGATCTTATGAGCAGGATGGGTTACTTGACCCAAAGAAAATTCTACCTGGGCCCCACCTTCTTTACTTTTCTGATGAAGAACCAGTGTCTGAAACGTCAAAGACTCTTTCTTTCAAGCATTATACAAATATCACTTTTTTAAAACTTACTCCCTTTTATTTTGCATTTCTCAATTTTTTCTTTTTGCACTGCTGTGTGGTACGAAATTTGTTTCCCAACCACATGATTCCAGGTTCAGTCCCAATGTGTGGCAACTTAGGCGAGTGTCTTCTACTATGGTTTTGGGCTATGTGTGTGTCTTTGTGTCTGTGTTTGTCCCTCACCACTGTCTGGCAACTGGTGTCGGTGTGTTTATGTCCTCATAACTTAGCAGTTCAGCAAAAAAAATGATAGAATACATATCAGGTTTTAGAAAATAAGTGATGGGTTGAGTCATTTGCCTAAAATTCTTGAAGGTGGTGCCCCAGCATGGCCACAGTCTAATGACTGAAACGAGTAAAAGATTAAAAGTTTACCTGATACAAAGTATATGATTGTGTTGTGAGGAAAGGTGAGAGGATAATTCACCATTTTTGGACAGTCAAGGACAGAGGAGAGGAAAAAGACTTATGTAAAGGAAACGAAAAAGGTGTTGTTTATAGCAAAGGCAGGGTGAAAGGATGGAAGGATGGAATTGTGTATTTTGGTGTTTTCTAACTAAGAGGAAAAGAGAAGGGAGGTAAGTAAATTAAAAGTATTGAAATGCTTAGAAAGCGGTTTAAAATTGATCTTAGTGAGTGTGGAAACATGTTACGTGTGTGTGTGTGTGTAGGGAAGTGTGTATGAGAATGTGCGAGTGTGTAGGTTTGTTGTAAGTCTAAAGGTTGATGTAACTTGCTACTGTCTGGTATGAAGAAACCATACTGTGTGAGAGGGTGGCTTCTGAGTGTGTGTGTGTGTGTGTGGAGATGTGATTAAAGGGCACATCAAAGTGTTTATTGGTGTTTGGATGTATTGGGGGGAAAGGGGAACAGGTTGTGTTATTAGAGGAAGATGCTATTATTGCCCCTCTCAGTTAAGTGGCCCTTATTAAGCCAGAACATTGTTGTTCATGAAACGAGTTGGGAGATTCATGGTGTACAGTAAATATCTTCAAGGGTAAAACGCAGTTAGGGGTGGTCAGAGAAGAGGTGTAAGGACACACGACAGGCCAAAGTGGTCTTGTGTTGCTAAATGACCAATAGGGTCCCTTGAATTGTTCGGCCACTATGCCACCTCAATCTCACCGGTGTTACCCGTGTCCAGTAAGTCACAGAGTTGACATTTTTTATTTCTGCAGTAAATGACAATTCTTGGAGGCACCGCAGAAACGTAGTGGCACAAATAGAGGAATTGCATCCTGTGGGGTGGGGGATGTTCTGGACATTGAGACAGGTATTAGCAGAGGAACTGGCAAAGAATCCTGGTCAGGTGTAGCACGGACTTGATTAGTTATGTCTGAAGGACGAAATAGCTTCTTTCCTTCACACACTTCTGAAGTGTTTCAAGGGAAACTATGTGGCTTAATGGTTAGGCTTTTTGGCTCATGACCATAAGATCATAGGTTCAATTCCCAGTGGTACATTGTGTTCTTGAGCAAGACACTTTATTTCAAGTTGCTCCTGTCCACTCAACTGGCAAAAATGAATTGTACTTGTATTTCAAAGGTCCAACCTTATCACACCCTGTTTCATGCTGATCCTCCCCGAGAACTACGTCAAGGCTACTCATGTCTGTGGAGTACTCAGTCACTCTCATGTTAATTTCGCAAGTAGGCTGTTCTATTGATCGGATCAACTGGGACCCTCGTCGTCATAACCAGTGGAGTGCCAGTTTAGCAAAGTGTTTGGGCAGCAGTCCAGCTGCTAAATACACTTTCCTTTTGCTTCTCTCTCTCTCTCTCTCTCTTTGTGCCTTTCTTTCTCTCTCTCTGCACCCCTCCCTCTTCCTTGCAGTCTCTATTTATTACAAAATATAGTTCACTGTTACAGGTCATTCTATTTACAGATACTACTTGCAGCAGCAGCAGCAGCAGCAGTAGTAGTAGTAGTGTTGATCTGTGTTGTAACTCCTTGTCAGGCTCTCCTCTTCCTCCTCCCTCAACCCTTTCCTCTCTCTATAATCTTTCTAAATTTTTTCCCTCTTCCTCTTCCCCTCTCTCATTCTTCTACTACTCCCCTTCCCGCCTCCTTCCAACGTTCTATCCCCCCTCCCCTTCTCACATACTCTTTTGTTTTCTGTTTTGCTTTTCCTTTTTTTATCTTATTCATCATCACCACCACCACCATCAGCATCAGCACCACCACCACCACCACCATCACCACCACCACCACCATCACCACCACCACCACCATCACCACCACCACCACCACCATCACCACCACCACCACCATCTTCGCCACCATCATCACCATCATAACGAAGCCTCTACATTTATGTGACCTGCTAGAAGTAACAGCCAAATCTCCCTCGAATCGCACTGTACTGACTTAAAGCAAGATACAGTCCAAGACAGAATGTTTGAATGCATGAGACGGGATGGTCAGGGTTGGAACGTCTTTGATTGTACATCTGTTGGATAAGGGCTAGCAACAGTCATTGTTATGATGATGGTTGTGTGTGTTTCCATGGTAACATGGAGGACACAGACAAACAACACTGACATGATTCTAATATTCCAGTTCATTTTGCAACCACATGGTTCTGGGTTCAGTCCTACTGTGTGGCACACTGAGGAGCTGTGGCCTTTGGTGTGTTTATGTCTTTGAAACTTAGCGGTTTGGCAAAAGAGACCGATAGAATAAGTACTAGGCTTACGAAGAATAAGTCCTGGGATTGATTTGTTCAGCGAAAGGCGGTGCTCCAGCATGGCTGTAGTCAAATGACTGAAACAAGTTTCAAAAATGTATATATATATATATATGCATACGTGGATACACATAAACATAATCCTCGCTATCACCGATATCACCCCTACCATCATCATAACCACCAACAGCATTTATATCTGTTTCCATGGTGACAGATGAAGCTGAAGTAAAACAACAACAACAACCAATATCTGGTAGAATTGGTAGAGCAGCCATCACAATGTCTTGCCATAGTTACTACGTCCATCTTTCTTCTACATTCTGAGTTCAAATCCCAGGGAAGTTGGTCGACTCCCTTCCACCTCCCCTACCACACTCTATTCCACTCCACTCCACCCACCCTCAGCTTTACATCCCAACTCTGTTCTACCCTAGCACCCCTCCTCTTCCACCCACTCCTCCTTTCTTACAAGAGCCCCCCCTCCCCTTCTCCTGTTGTCATAGTTACCTGCTGAGCTTTAACCACTCAGTCTTGCAGCTGCTCCTTTTTCAGCATCACAACACACACACACACACACACACACACACACACACATATTGCTTACATTCCACAATAGAACCCTTCTCTGTCCCCACCGACCCCTCTGCTTTGCTCCCCATCCCCCCTTTTCACCCTCTTTTTGTCTCTCTCTCTCTCTCTCCCTTATGCTCCCCCCTTTTCTCCAATCCTCTCTCTTCCTCACCCACCCCCTCTACACACATGACTGTACACTTGTGTGTGTTTGTGTATTTCTTATGTCGATGTGTGTCAATATAGATCTGTGTGTTTGTATGTCGCTCCATCTCCACGTGTGTTAGCAGGTATATCCACACACACACATCACAGTTTGTGAATCTGCATCCATCTGTATGTACCATGGAGAGGAGGGAATATAGGGTTTTAGTGGACTGACCCCTTTATGAGGAAAAGGGAGAGGACAGACAGTATTTTTTTTCTTTTCTGATGCATGTTGTTGCATGGTGGTGGTGGTGGTGGTGGTGGTTTCAATGTTTATTGAGTAACCAAAATCTTTCTTTAATCTTCTGCTCATTTATTCAGTTCTGCCCCTCTTCTACTCCTCCCCAGCACCTCCAACAGGATGTAGGCCAGTGAGGTTCCTCTTTAAAACTTCATCATTTCTCATGTAATACACATACATATATATATATATATATATATATATATATATATATAATGTATGTGAAGGCGCATAGCTTAGTGGTTAGGGTATTTGACTCACGATTGTAAGGTCGTGAGTTCAATTCCCGGTGACGTGTTGTGTCCTTGAGCAAGACACTTTATTTCACTTTACTCAGCTGGCAAAAATGAGTAGTACTTGTAATTCAAAGGGGGCCAGCCTTGTTATACTTTGTGCCACGCTGAATCTCCCTGGTGTAGGCTTCTACCTGGCTGGCTGCTGTCAAACCGTCCCACTCATGCCAGCTTGGAAAGTGGACGTTAAACGATGATGATGATGATATATATATATATATATATATACATGGCAAAAATATACCACATAGTTTCTACACACTCACACATGCACATTCCAGGTATTACAACACACAAACTACTTACATATATTACCTACACGCTCACGCACACCTGACATATGCTTCCATCAAATACACACACACACACACCCCCTCCTATCTCCACTCTGTAAAACTGGTCACAAATACCTCTTCTCTCTCTCTCTGTTATTTTCACCTTCTTTGTGAATGAGTCACAAGCTTCTGTGAGTTCCTTCCAGAGTTAAATCTCTGTTGTTTCATTTCTTTCACTCTTGTCTTAACATGATAGTCCACATTACCTGCAATTAGTACATTATTTAATGAATGTGGTTCGCTCTGAAAATAGTTGCTAGTAGGAGGAAAGCTCTCAGATAGAGTCTCCCTTACATTTAACACCTGTATCTACCTATAGCACCTGTATATATCTCTAACTTTTCCTTCTAACTATAATACTTCTAATGCCTGTGTCTGACTTTACCTGTAACACCTTGTATCACTGGTATCACCTATGTCATCTAACTACTTCTGCTTATAACTTCTGTCTCTAGCTGTAGCATCTCTAGCTATTTCTAACACCTGTATTCTCTGTGTCTACCTGTAGTGTCTATACCACTTGCAACACCTGTGCCTACTCATAACTCCTCTGTCAACCTGTATCTCACTCTATCTACCTGTAATGCTGGTGTCTATTAGTAACTAACTATCTACCTGTAATGCTGGTGTCTATTAGTAACTAACTATCTACCTCTGTGTCACCTGTAACTAACTCTATTCACCTGCATTACCTTTATGCTATGGTAACATCTCTTACATACCTGCAACACTTGTCTCTAATTGCATTTCTATGTTCCTACTTGTAACACTTATATTTACCTATAACACCTGTATATAACTGCATCTAGTACTTGTATCACCTGTATTACCTATATCACCTGTGTTAGCATTAAGGTAAAGAGTAAAGACCTATTTCGGTCATGACTGACCATGGGACTGCACCTAGAAAGTTACTCTCCAAGGCACAAGTCCAGGCAAGGTTGTTTATGGAAGGCCAGCAGTCGCCCATGCATATTAACCTCCTCTCTCCATGCCGCTTATG
>NC_142933.1:120367146-120367513 GCF_046866305.1 Octopus bimaculoides | reverse complement strand
TCTCTATGTAAACAAACGTTTCTAATGGTCACTGACCATGTAACATCTTAGCTCGTAAGTTACCTCATCATTTCGTATTTGTCTTGCTTTCATATGTTTATTTGTGGATTCCCTTGAAGAGGAATATATGAGGAATTCCAGCAGCTCTTACTTCTTTGTGGAAGAGCTCTCTCATATATTTTAAAACATGTGTAGGAATTAAAGGAACTTTTATTTCTATGCGTTTTGCTCCATTTATTATTATTATTATTCATATCTTCTCAAAATGTATCACTTTAATTTGGTATCTCTACCTGTAAAACGGCTGTGATATCTTGGTTTCTAGTGTAATTTTGCTACTTCTGGTAACTATTAACATATTTACATT
>NC_142933.1:120299062-120366646 GCF_046866305.1 Octopus bimaculoides | reverse complement strand
CCTTTGAGAGGGGAGGGCGGAGCATTAATGAGAGAGAGAGAGAGAAGTAGTAGAGGAGGAAGAAGAGAGAGAGAGAGAGAGAGAGATAGAGAGATAGAGAGAAGTAGTAGAGGAGGAAGAAGAGAGAGAGAGAGAGAGAGAGAGAGAGAGAGAGAGAGAGAGAGAGAGTGAGTAAAAGATAGTGAGAAAGGGGCAGAAAATGAAAAAAAAAAAGATAAAGTAAGGGATTGAAGGAAGAGGAGGTGGCAGTGGAGGAGGGGAGCAAAAGAGAGAGAGAGAGAGTAAAGGATAGAGAGAAAGGAGAAAAGAGAGAAAGGAGAAAAGAGAAAGGAAGTAAAACCGAAAATACGAAAGAGTAAGACTTAACGACAGAGAAAGAGAGAGAGAGAGAGAGAGAGAACGAGGAAGAGGGAGTCAGACAATGAGTGAGGAGAAGAGGGAAAGAGTGTGTGTGTGTGCGTGCGTTAAAGGGGGGGGGGGCAGACAGACGTAATGACATCATTAATGTGAGAAAGAAAGAGTAAGAGAAAGCAAGGGAGAAGGAAGAGAAAGTGAGTGAAGAGTAAAAGAGGGGGAGGCAATAGGCGTAATGACGGAAGATGTCGCTGAGGAAGTTCGGTTTGCTAAACATAGCAGCCAAATCAGTCTCAATTTACACCAGCGTCCGAAGAACAGGTAGGATCTCACTGAACAAAGGTGGAACTAGATATAAAATAAACATGAAACAGACAGGATGGTCGTGGCTGGAACGGAGCCTTGGAACCTGCACAGAAAGTGATGACCCTACGCTTAGATATCCGTTTCTACTCTAAGCACAAGGACCGAAATTTGTGGGGAAGGGGTCAGTCGATTAGATCGATCCCAGTACGCAACTGGTACTTGATTTATCGACCCCGAATGGATGAAAAGCAAAGTTGGAATTTGAACTCAGAACGTTCTGCCCGGTCGCCGCCTTCCCCAGGGTCGGATTTTAATGATGTTTCGCCAATCGTGCAAAGGAGGAGGAGGAGGAGGAGGAGTAAGAGGAAGTGGCAGAGAGAGAGAGAGGGGGGTAAAGAGAGAAAGGGAGCATGACACAAGCGATGACGTATAAAAAAAGAGAGAAAGACAGAGTGAGAAAAGGTAACAGGAAGGAAGAGGAGGAGGAGGAGGAGGAATACAGACAGACAGAAAGAAAGGGTGGAGAGAAAAGGGGAGAAGAAAGAATACAACGAGAGAGAGAGAGAGAGAGAGACACACACACAGAGATAGAGACAGAGAGAGAGAGAGACAGACAGAGCTTTGGAGAGAGAAAGATACACATTTGCACACATTAGAAAGCGAGAAAGAAATAGAGGGAAAGAGAGAGAGAGAGAGAGAGAGAGAGAGAGAGAGACAATGAGAGGAAGATAAGGGGGGGGGGTGAAGAGAAAGTGTTCCTAAAATTTCGTTTTCTACAAAGAGTTTGTGTGTCTTGTTGTAATTGAGGAAGCTTTCTGTTGTGCGAGTTCAAACCTTGCTGAAGTCAGCTTTGCTTTTATCCCTGTGAGGTTGAGAAATAACCCCTACCCCAGTCATTGACAAAAGAAATCAATAGATTCACGACAAGGCTTACAAAGAATACGTCCTGGGTTCGATTCGTTCGACTAAAGGCGGTGCTCCAGCATGGCCGCAGTCAAATTAGTATGTGTGTGTGTGTGTGTGTACATTTAGATGTATGACTACTGCTGCGTGAGTCCGATCTGTTTTTATGGGATTCAGTCAGTTTCCAGTTCAGTGATTCAACAGCCACTCTACTAAGTAGAGTTACAAGTTAGTATATTACTGAGTATATACTATAAAGAACAATACCCTATTATGAAACAGGTACAATAGGGTCCCACTTATGTAATTAGCGGCAGTAGAAGGATTTCGATTAACTCTGATTATCCATGCAATTGGCAAACAAAATCTCCCTGTGTGGTTTTGCTAATTTAAACTTATATAACTCCAATTCGACCAGTTGATCAGAAACTGCATAGAGATGGCAACCCAAAGCATAAATACATGTTTTCTGGCTAGAAATAGCAGCCAAATCTCCTTCAAATAACACCCTACTCACTTATCTATGTAAATATGTATGAACTGATTAGGGAGACCACTACGTGATAGCTAGGTTTGATAGAAATAACAGCCAAATCTCTCTCAAAATCACATCCTACTATCTTATCTATGTATATATGTATGAGCCAATGAGGGAGGCCTCTACATGGTAGCTGGACCTGCTAGAAATAGCAACCAAATCTCCCTCAAATCACACCCTACTCTCTTATCTATGTATATATGTATGTATGAGCCAATGAGGGAGACCTCTACGTGGTAGCTGGACCTGCTAGAAATAGCAACCAAATCTCCCTCAAATCACACCCTACTCTTATCTATGTATATATGTATGTATGAGCCAATGAGGGAGGCCTCTATGTGGTAGCTAGACCTGCTAGAAATAGCAACCAAATCTCCCTCAAATCACACCCTACTCTCTTATCTATGTATATATGTATGTATTGGGATTGTACCAATCTGCCAGAAATGAAGCTAGGCGACAGGTTTATTTAGACAGAGGGGAAGCAGATAAGAAAATATTTGCCAATGTTCTGCGCTGTGAGGACCAAAGACTTGAGGTATTTCGTGTTGCAAGACAGTGTAGGAGAGAGAATAGTGATAGATTGCTTAATAAAGAGAATGAATGGGAGAAAGAGAGCCTAGCGTATGTCGACTCAACAGAGGGACCAGCTATCCGAGTTGACAGTACCAGGGTAGATAAAGAAATTAAGAGTATGAAGACAGGGAAAGCCCCCGGCCCATCAGGAATCACTGCAGAGATGCTCAAAATATCTGGCAGTGTTGGCTACAGCCTAGTCACCCGTATTACGAACCAGGTGATACACGAAGGAGTCATACCCAATGACTGGTGTAGCAGCACCATAGTAAACTGCTACAAAGGTAAAGGTGACGCTTTAGACACTAATAATTACAGAGACATCAAGCTGTTAGATCAGGTTATGAGAGTTACGGAGAGGGTCATAGCCCAACTAATTAGGGAGCAAATCAATTTAGATGAGATGCAGTTTGGGTTCGTGCCAGGTAAAAGCACTACTGATGTCATATTTCTAGTGAGACAGTTGCAGGAGAAATATCTAGCCAAGGATACACCTCTGTACCTGGCTTTCTTTGACATGGAGAAAGCCTTTGACAGGGTCCCCCGATCCCTTATCTGGTGGTCAATGAGGAAACTTGGGATAGAAGAATGGTTAGTGAGAGCTGTGCGAGCCATGTACAGAGACGCTACCAGTAAGGTGAGGGTTGGAAATGAGTACAGCAATGAATTCCGGGTAGAGGTAGGGGTCCACCAAGGTTCCGTCCTCAGCCCCCTCCTATTTTTCATAGTCCTCCAGGCGATCACAGAGGAATTCAAGACAGATTGCCCCTGGGAGCTCCTCTATGCTGATGACCTTGCACTAATTGCGGAGTCACTATCAGAACTAGAGAAGTTTCAGGTGTGGAAGCAAGGACTAGAATCGAAGGGCTTTAGAGTCAACCTAGCTAAAACCAAAATCCTAATAAGTAGGAAGGTAGATAAAACACAAACCCCTTCAGGTAGATGGCCCTGCTCAGTATGTAGAAAAGGAGTAGGTAGTAACTCTATAAGATGTACCCGGTGCAAGCTATGGACACATAGCTTGCACCGGGTGCAGCAATATCAAAGGCAGGTTAACTAGGAAGTTAGTTTTTGTATGTGGCAGATGTTCAGGTGCAATAAACACTGTAAACAAACAGGAAACAACTTCTATCTCATTCCAGGGAGAAAAACTAAAGGTAGTCGATAGCTTCCACTATCTGGGTGACCAAGTTAGTAGTGAGGGGTGGGGGGTGCGCTGAAAGTGTAGCTGCCATAATAAGAATAACCTGGGCAAAGTTTAGAGAGCTCTTACCCCTGCTGGCGACAAAGGGACTCTCACTCAGAGTAAAAGGCAGACTGTATAACGCATGTGTACGAACAGCCATGCTACATGGCAGTGAAACATGGGCTGTGACTGCTGAGGAAATACGTAAGCTCGCAAGGAATGAAGCCAGTATGCTCCGTTGGATGTGTAATGTCAATGTGAATACCCGTCAGAGTGTAAGTATCTTGAGAGAAAAGCTGAACATTAGAAGCATCAGTTGTGGTGTGCAAGAGAGACGATTGTGCTGGTATGGACATGTGGTGAGAATGGATGAGGATAGCTGCGTGAAAAAGTGCCACACCCTAACAGTTGAGGGAACCCGTGGAAGAGGTAGGCCCAGGAAGACCTGGGCTGAGGTGGTGAGGCAAGACCTTCATACATTGGGCCTCACCGAGGCGATGACTACTGACCAAGACCTTTGGAAATGTGCTGTGTGTGAGAAGACCCGGCAAGCCAAGTGAGATCGTTGCCAGTGCCCCTGGACTGGCTCTTGTGCGGGTGGCACATAAAAGACACCATTTCGAGCGTGGCCGTTGCCAGTACCGCTGACTGGCCTTTGTGCGGGTGACACGTAAAAGCATCCACTACACTCTCTGAGTGGTCGGCGTTAGGAAGGGCATCCAGCTGTAGAAACTCTGCCAAATTAGATTGGAGCCTGGTGTTGCCATCCGGTTTCACCAGTCCTCAGTCAAATCGTCCAACCCATGCTAGCATGGAAAGCGGACATTAAACGATGATGATGATGAGAGTTGTAGGACGTTGTCTCACAGTTGCTGACAGTAAACTTCATTTCTCCCTCTGGCCAAGGTTCTAGCTGGTCAGCCAGACTTTGTTCTCACTGAGTCGGTTGGATGGTTTGACTGAGGGCTGGCAAGCCAGGAGGCTGCACCAGGCTCCAATCTGATCTGGCAAGGTTTCTACGGCTGGATGCCCTTTCTAACACGAACTACTATGAGTGTGTAGTGGGTGCTTTTTATATTCCACTGGCACAGGAGCCAGTCAGGCGGCACTGGCAACGACCACGCTAGAATGCTTTTTCCTTGCCACTGGCATGGAAACAGTCAGGCAACACTGGCATCAACGACACATGAAGGGTTCTTTTTACGTGTGTGTGTGTATATATATATATATATATAATGTAACAAAAGAAAAAAAAATTATATGGAGTGTAAAACATCCAGTTCACAGGTACAGCAGTTGAATACCACAGACATAGGAGTATAAATTACAAATAAATTAAATAGAAAAATACAATTGACAATCTAACAATTTATTTACATTATAATATAAAAATTTTTGAAAAAGACAAAGCCAACAATTTGTTTTGACTTATATACAATATTTGATTGATAAACAATACATATCTCTGTACATAAGCCACTTGAGCACATGGTTTCAAAAAGACACATGAAATTCTATGTTCAAGGAATGCTAAATCACAAAATATTGGTTCGAAATCCGTATGTTTAAGAGTATTTGCATTGAGAATTCAAATACATAAAAAGACAAAATTAAAACAGATAAAAAAAACAATTATGACGTAGATCAATATTTATTATATAAATATGCCTCTACATATTCGAAAGAAAGAATTTCCAGTATATCAACTATTTATTTATTTGTGCTATTTTTTATTATATTTATGATTACCATAAGAAAACAAATGTAAATTATGAATAATAATAATATATAATAACTCTTTCTCATTTACTTCTATCAGCACAAAGTCATTATTTCTCATAGGAAGTTTAAGAGGTGTCCAATGGGAAAGCATAGTTGTGTTTGAATTAGGGTATGACTTGACATTTAAAAGTGATATTAGGTATGGTGTGGATTTAAAAATTTCATTTTTTTAAAAGAAGTTTTTTTGTGCAGACGTAAACGCTGTGAACAAAGAAGGCAACAATTGTCTGCACCTTGCTGTAAAGAAAGTGTTTCATTCTGAGGAGGAACACTTGACCATTTTAGTTAAGTACTGCATGAAGCTCAACATGCGAAATAGAGAAAGGCTCTCTGGTGTGGTGGTTGCTAGTTATCTAGTCCACGAGAGTGGAAATTTTTACTTTAAAAGCAAGAGAATTAACTCCAATTAAAAATGCAAAGTTGAAAGAAAAATTAAAGCTATTATTCACAGCACAGGCACCATGTAGGTTGTGTGAAGTAAAGAAATACAACATGAAATTCTATCCCTGTGGTCATGTTGTGATTTGTGGGGAATGCTTTTCCAAAATTCCTCTGAAATGATGTCTAGGGTGCCAACTACTTATAAGAATCCCACGTTGGCACCTACATCAGAAAGTAAACCATAGCAAGTTGAGACTCCAAAGATTGAAGAGAAGCAAGTTCAAACAGTGGCAGTTGAGACTCCAACGTGTATGGAGGAGGTCCTGACGACATCACAGACAGTTGAATCTGCAAAGGTTGAGGACAAGAAAGTACAGACTGATTCACAACCATTAGAGGTTCTATCCCAGTAAGTTGGTTCTCAAAACCTGGAAGAGAAGCATCTCCTGAAGGTGGCACACCAGTTAGGAAGTAATTGGTAGCAAGCTGGTATTTTCTTAGGAATTAAAACTATTGACCTGGAAATTATCAAGCATAACAATCCCTTCGACATTGTAAGACAGAGCTACCAAATTCTATGCAAATGGTTTCTAAGTTGTAATCCAAAAAAACGGATACACAAACCACTAAAAGAAACTGAGTGTTTCCCTGCATTTGAATGTCTATCATTAGACAAAGAAGTGGGGTCTGTGTAAATGTTGCTACTCTTTATTCTCAGGCGCAACTTCACTAAACAGAGACCCAGGATTAAATTCCTTCAGCCAGAAGGAATTCTTAAATGTAAAGAACCCAGAGCCACATGGCCCAATACGTTCTTCTTTAAGATGGTAAATTGTGAATTGAAGAGGGTTCACCAATTAAATCCATCAGACCTCTACCATATTGAGACTCCTTTAATAGTTTGGCTCCCTTATTTGGGATTAACCTTGAAGTATTCAAAAAAGATTTATCACGTTTTACAACATTACCCCTCAGCAAACTGAGAGTCGATAGTAAAACAAACAAAGAAGATGGCACCCTACCAAAACTGTGACTCCTAAGGACCTGCCTTCATTGACCCCCACCAACAACTGCATCACTTTCTTGGCTTCATTTTTTTACCAATGTTTCATCTTTCACTGCCCTAGATTTCTGCCTCAACTTAGCAAATTTTATCCAGCAATGTTTAAGGAAGATGATTCTGGCTGTTTCTGATTGACTCAGGTCTGGTCTTCGCTGCTGGGAAATACTTTCCTTAGAGCATCTTCTCATCATGATGCAAGCAGATCCCTTTTTCCAGTTGCTATGACAACCTTCACCTCATTTGCTACACCATAGAGCAGGTAGGAAAAATTCCTGGCAAGGGTGGGGCACTGGTGAATTTAGACCAGTCTAAAGCATTCGATACGGTTGACCATCGGTATCTGGTGGGGGTCAGACTGGGCTCGACTTTCCATGGCTGGATCAATGCTATGTATATCATTGATCGAATCAGTCGTCCAGGTGAATGGTCTCTTCTCAAAACAATTCGCAATCAAGCATTAAATTTGCCAGGGCTGCCCCCTGTTGCTGCTTCTGCATGTATTAGCCCTTGAGCCACTGCTGCGGAGGTTGGGGACTGTGGGGGAAGACCGCATGATCTACGTTATGGTAAGGGAGCAACAGCATATGTGGATGAAGTCACCATCCTCGTGTCTGATGAAGGGCAGCGACCTCGTGAAGAAGACCCCATTAAAAAAATATGAAGCAATGGCAGGGGCAAAAGTCAACCAGCCTAAATCAGTCGGGCTTGCAACTTGGCACCTGCAGGGGCAGGTCAATGCCTCCCAATAGCATCGTTTGACGAAAGGCCCCCTTAAACTGCTCAGGGTCTGCTTCGGAAATAGGTAAATCAAATTCTTCTGCATTGCAATTTCAGTTGATTCCAATACATTTGCCGTGACATCTCCACTGGTTTTACCAGACTCTTTTCGTGCCAGAGAAACAGAGTAACCCATGAATGTATGTCCTGGCCAAACAAAACGATTGCTAATACACACTGCTGGCATGTTCCAAAGTCCCATCGGTGGGAATTGTGCCACCGACGGAGGAAGTTGTAACCTCGAACAAATGGAGGAACAATATTTGGTTTTCTCCGGAAGGTGAGAGGAGGCGTTGGGAGAGCTTTTTTACAGAGTTTGTCAAGGGAGGAGACATAGCCTGAATGGACTCCTTCCCTGAGGATATATTGTGCTTCCGATCGTGGCACTGTTGGAGTGCCTAAGTGGCGCTTTGGGTCGGAAGATTGTAAGAGGATGAGTGCCTCATACTGAAGGGGCATGTGGCCCATGAGAAGAGTTGTAAGAGGCAGGTGCTTCATTTTAAGGACATGGTGTCGTCTGCAGTAAGAGGCTTAGAACCTCATTGTAAGGAGCTTGAGTCCAATAAGAAACTGTGCTAAGAGGTTTATTGCCTCAAATATGTAAATTATAAAAGAACAATGTTTTAGAGAAGCAGAGTTCGGCGGGGGACTTCTGCCTTCTCCCATTAATATCATCGTGTTCATCATTCATCTCATCAATGTCTTTGTCCAGCCCGCAGCTACTCCACCTATGTACGGCTTTCATAGCCAATATAATGAAATAAAGTAGCTCATTTTCATTATCATTCATTTTTATCATAAGTTTTTTTCTTTTCTAATTGTTATATGTCCCCCACTGGCCCCCTTGTGGGTAATAAAGAAATCACTCCTCATTCGTTAAGTCCTTGTTATATAGGACCTTATAAAATATCTTCAAGAACAGAAAAGACAATCATATTAGATTCTGAACCAGAAACAGAAAATGTGGATAGAGTCAAGAAGGCTTTCGTCAAATCCATCCGGAATTCAAGAACATGAAAATATAATTGTAAAAAGATACCAAAAACATGTGATCTCAATATTAAATTAAAACAATAGCATCGAGGCTATCAAATGGACAGGCCACAAACGCAAGAATGAAAGAAACCAAGCTACTGCGTCTAATTTTATCTGGTGACCACTGTGTGGCCATCCGTGCCACTGATACAAGGATCAGCTGAGGCAAAGCCTAAAACTGACCGGCATCAATCCCAAAGCCTGGGACATTGAAGCTGAGGAAAGGCTGTGGTGGTACCAACTGCCCTACAGAAACAGATATTACATGAATTTCGTAGTGGACACCTGGGGATGTCAAGAATGAAAGCTTTGACAAGGAGTTATGCGTCTTGGCCGACACTGGACCAGGACATTGAAAATTTGGTAAAATCTTGTAGAGGTTGTGTGCCAGCAGCCAAGGCACCACAAATACCAATCATGGCCTGAGTCCATTGTCCAGAGTACATATAGACTACACTGGACCAGTGAATGGGGCCTACTACATTGTTGATAGCCTTACCATGTGGCTGGAAGTATGTAGGTGCGGTCAAACCTACCGCGAAGGTAGCAAAGTTCCTGCATGA
This sequence comes from Octopus bimaculoides, assembly GCF_046866305.1. Lineage (NCBI taxonomy): Eukaryota > Metazoa > Mollusca > Cephalopoda > Octopoda > Octopodidae > Octopus > Octopus bimaculoides. The sequence goes on along the minus strand of NC_142933.1, from coordinate 120,357,182 downwards.
ACTTTTTTGCTCAATACAATGTTCCAGACACCACAGTATCGGACAATGGAACATAATTTACAGGATGAGTTCAAGAAATTGTATAAAATGCATGCAATCAAGCACACGTTTACTCCGCCCTACCACCCAGGGTCAAATGGGCAAGCAGAATGATTTGTAGATACTTTGAAGCAAGTGCTAGAGAGAAAAGAAAAATTAGGCAATGACGTAATGCTAAATAAATTCTAAATATCAGTTCAGGCAAGTCGCCTGCAGATCTAATGTTCGATTAAAAAATTAAATTGATCTTTGAGAAAACGTGCAGAGTAAACAAATAATTTTTACAGAGACAAAGTCCATTTCAAAGTATACAAGAATGGTAAACAGAGGTGGCAGGATTAAAAGAATTGGTAACATGTAATTTACTTTCATTTTTGTAGGACTATTCCTTGTCACTTTTTTTTATAACAGTAACCAAAAATATACTGCAGTCTCTACAAGCCCAAACATCACACAAAATGGTAATTTATATAAATAGAATTATAGAAAAAAAAATCTGAAGTTCTAAAATAACTAAAACATAAAATAAAATAAAAAATTTTTAATTTCAACACCTCACAGGATAAAGGTAGTTTGTTTATGTGTGTATGTGTGTGTGTAAGGAAAAGATATTTACTAACAGATAATTATGTTATCAAAACAATTTATCATTTACATACCTCTTAAATCTATGCAAAAATTCCAGCAATGCCCTTTTCATTCCTACTGGGATCGATACCATTTAAGTCTAATTTGAGGATCCACAGGGGTTTATGGGGGTGGGACTTGCATAATTGTACAAGATATTTGCAGAACACAAATTCATAAAAATTTTCAACACCAAAAAAATTTTTTAAAATTATCACCCTTTACATGATGTCATTCAACCCATAATTAATAACAGGCGGTGCGCATATACACAAGTTTTAAAAACATTTTGAAATTAGGATGAATGATGGTGGTCTTGGTACTAGTGGAGGGGGGGGACACCACATGCAAAGTCACCATCATCAATTAACCCCCATGAGTAGCACTGCAAATCAATCTCCAATGCTTCTTCATGCTTGTCTACTCGTTCACTCTCACTCCTTGTACATAACCACACGTGTGTGTGTGTATATATATATCTATATACATAGATATATATATACACACACACACACACACATATATGAGTTTTTTTCAGTTTTCATCTAGCAAATCCACTCTCAAAGTTTTGGTCAGCCCATGTGGTTGTGAAGCAAACTTCTTAACCACAGAGCCACTCATGCAGACAAGGACAAAATAGATACAGGACTAAAAAAATAACACAAATATCAAGAGACAAAATCGTCCTGAATCTCTAAAAATATTAGCAGCCATTGCAGGTCTCCTTACATATATGTTTCGAAGCAAGTGAGGGCCATTTCACAAAAAAAGAAAGGGTAGCTGGAATTATAACTTGTTTCTCACCAGGGAGAACATAATAAAACATTTAGTAGCAAGACAAAAGCGAAATGATGGGGTAACTTACCAGCTGAGGTGTTACATGGTCAGTGACCGTCAGAAGGTTTGTTTACATAGAGTTACGACGGGGTCACCGATATTATTCCACGGGCTTTAGAGGCATGAGAACGCTAGTTTACATAGAAATATAAAGCGAGGGTGTCTTTGATGTGATGCTAAAGGTTGTGGTCAAGGAGTTATTCGGGTGGGTGAGGGGAGGTAATTCAAGTGAGGGATCTATTTTAAAACGGGGGCGCCAGTATTTTCTTAACGAAACACTTTGAAACTTGGGACACTGGTAGAATGTGTCATATAAAACATCTTTTACTCTTAGTCTTATTAACAAAAAAAAAAAGGAATTCGCAAGTTATTCCATGTTAAAGTTGTCGTATTTCTGTAATTTCAACCAATCACTGACGTCTATTCAGCTGAATAAGAGTTACTGCTGGGCGGTCATAAAAATGTTATTCCCTGTGACATATTTCATCCGGTTTAATCGTAATTTATACGCATATATTGTTTATATAATAAATTACGCTGTGCCTATCTGTGTGTGTAACAATTTTAGAGTTCGGATTCTAGAGTTAGGGTTAGTTTTAGGGTTAGGGTTACGGTTACGGTTAACAGTCTAGTTAGGGTTAGGGTTAGTGTTATGTTTCCCTCGGGTGACTCGCAGAGATAACACAACGAGTTATACAATTTAATTATTACATTTATTGTTCAATTACATACAAAGAACGCACTCACCCAATGTTCGTTATGAATAAACAAAAGTCATGTCCGCCATATATATCTCAATGACATTTTACTCCGACAGTCACACAAGACAACAACAATGAAACAATGAACTCAGACGAACCACATGACACACGGAACGTCAGACGAATTACATATCTAACAGTCCATATAACACCTCCCCACTGAAATTGATGCTACACAAGAAGTATCAACAGCAAAGACTCTCTTGGGTTTTACGGGTTCTCTTGGACCGTCTTGGGTCTGGTTTGTCTTTATGTTAGTGGCACAGTTTCCGAGATCTCCATCGGGTGATCTGTTGCAAATTCAAATACAGTGTTTTCTGCATCACCAGGTTCATTGTCTTCCTCAGTTGTGTACCGCGGTCGCAGCTGTTCCCAGTGTCGTCTCCACATCGGGCCACGAGGTATGACCTTCACGTTAAAGCAGCGAGTACCCAATGACTTCTTAATGATTGCTGGTACCCATCGGGGATCTTTGTCTCGGCGAGGTCCATAGTATAGTGCATACACAGGATCTCCGGCCTTGTACTGCCTGGTAACTTTAGCGACATCAGCCGAGCTTGGAGTCACCTGAGACTTATGTGCTTCCTTAGACTGTTTGCCTTGAGCAATGTGTGTTGGCGATGGCAGCAGAGAATCAATCCTTGTTCGTATCTGACGGTTAATCAAAAGTTCACTTGGAGAGAATCCACAGGATGTTGGTGTTCTCCGGTACTGCATCAAGAATTCTTGAAGTGCTCGTGTTGGCGGAAGAGAAGACTTCCTCAGAGCTTGTTTGAAGGTCTGCACCAAACGTTCCGCTGCTCCGTTGGTAGCTGGGTGGTAAGGTGCCCCTGTCAGGTGTGTGATCCCGCGTTGTTTGCACCAGCTCTGGAACTCCTCAGACGTAAAAGTTGGTGCATTATTGGTGACCAGTGTGTGAGGAAATCCGAAGTGCGCAAAGTCTTCCTCAAGCAGATTCAAAGTGGCTTTGGAGGACGTGGAGGAAGTAGGATGAATGCATGGGTACTTGGAATAAGCATCTGTGATCACCAGCCAATCTCTACCCATAAAATTTATTGCATGGTCCAGATGTAAGCGGCTCCACGGCTTTTCTGGTAACATCCATGGGTGAACTGGAGGCTTAGATGGCTGCCTTTGATGTTCGTTACACGAATCACATCGTCGACTGGCTATCTCTATAGCAGCATCGATACCAGGCCAATATACAGCAGTTCTTGCTAGCTGTTTCATGCGTTCCATGCCAAAGTGTCCGAGATGCAGAAGATTGAGGATCTTTGGCTGCAAGCTATGTGGAATCACAACTCTAGATCCATGTATAAGGCATCCATGACAGATACTAAGTGAGTTTGATAACTTACGGAACTTGTTGACTTCGTCATTGATTTCCATGTTCTTTGGTGGCCAGCCTTCACGGACGTAGCGCATCACTGCAGATATCACTGGATCTTTCCCTGACTCTTGACGGAGGACGTTAGCATCCACAGGTTGGACTTGAATACTAAGAGCTTTGATGGCACACACCATGTCTATGTCTTCACCATTTTCCTTTCTGTCAAAGTCGTTGTCATCACCGAATGGCAAGCGACTGAGGGCATCAGCATTGCCATGATCTGCTGATTTCCGATATTCAATGGTGTAGTCAAACTGGTTCAGCCACAGGGTCCATCGTGCTAGTCTGTTAGCAGCGAGAAGTGGCGTCCCCTTCCTCGGACTGAATAGTGATGTCAGTGGCTTGTGGTCAGTCACGAGTACGAATTTACGACCGTACAAATACTGGTAAAACTTCTGCAAGCCAAATATGATAGCTAGGGCTTCCTTTTGAATTTGACTGTAGTTACGCTGTGCAGAAGTGAGAGTCTTGGACATATTGGATATTGGGCGCTCGCTTCCATCAGGATAGCGGTGAAACAGGACTGCTCCAATACCAACGTTTGATGCGTCACAAGCCAGTCCCAAAGTTTTGTTTGGATCGAAGTGTATCAGAACTTGACTTGATGAAAGTACATTTTTCAAGTGATCAAAAGCTGACTGTTCCTCATCTCCCCACTTCCAAATAGTTGACTTTTTTGTAAGGCAATAGAGTGGCTCTGCCATACTGGCTAGGTTTGGGATAAACTTTCCATAAAACTGAACTGAACCTAGGAAAGATTTCAAGCTTGATTCGTTCGTTGGAGATGGCATCTTTAAGACTGCTTCGACTTTGGATCCCTTCGTGATCCCTTCAGCCGACAAAATGTGTCCAAGGTATTCTACACTGGGTAGTGCAAACTGGCACTTTTCACGGCGACATCTGAGTCCATTGTCGCTTAGACGTGTGAGCAGACACTTTAGGTTGTTTAGGTGACTGTTTGCATCTTTCCCACTGACGAGCATGTCATCCTGGAAGACTGCCACTCCAGGTAGATCATGGGTCAGGTTTTCCATGATCTCCTGAAAGTAACCAGGTGCTGACTTGATTCCGAAAGGGAGTCGTTGTTGCAGGAGTACTCCACGGTGAGTGCTGAGTGCGAGTCTGCGTTGACTTTCTGGAGCCAGCTTGATCTGATTATAGGCATCAGCAAGGTCTATCTTTGTATATCCGAATCCACCTCCGAGTTTCTGCATCAGTTCAGCAGGGAGTGGCATTGGATGACGGTGATCAGCAATTTGGTCATTAATTCCCACAGAGTAGTCACCACAAATCCGTAGTTTGGGCTTCAGGTTGCTTGAAGTGTGTGCTTTACGAATCGGTATCACTGGCGTTCCGTATTCGTTGAATTGAACAGGCTTCCAGATTCCCTTGGCGATGCCTTCTTCGTAACCTTTGGCCAGGTCATCACGAAGAGCAAATGGGACCGGACGTGCCTTGTGAAAGACTGGTGTTGCGTCCGATTTGAACTTCACTTCCAGTTCAAAGTTCTTGAGACATCCCAATTCTTGCTTGAAAAGATCTGGAAATTCATCACACATGTTGTGACAATCTTGCTGCAGGGAAACATAGGGCTCGCTTGAGGTATTTGGATACATCCCTTCTGCACCTTCCCTCTTGGCTTGGCTGTCTATGTTTTTCAAACCTAGAGCAGTGTCCACAGAAATTCCCAGAGTCTGGATAGCATTCCGACCCAGCAAATTAAGATCAGAGATCTTGGTGACTATGTAAGGTATAAGATCCTGCTTACCAGTTGTTGGATCCTTGGTTTGGCCCATGAAAGTTCCTAGAACAGACAGGTTGTGCTTGCTGGCAGATTCATAGCGATGCTTGACATCTTGCAGCTTTGGTCTTCCAAGTTGTTTCCAGACCGACAAGGAAACAAAATTGCCTGTAGTAGCAGTGTCCAATTCCATTGTGAACAGTCTGTTCTGGATTGTTACTGGCACAATTAAACTATGAGTGTCTCGGGAAACTTCACCTAGGATCGCCTTGACTAGCTCAGCTTTTGTGATTCTTTTCACGGGAGTTTGTGAATGGCCATTGCGTTGCTGATGTTTTTTCCTACACACCGCTTGCAAATGACCCTTTTTATCACAAAAATGACATTTGGTTTCCCTGAAAGGACAGTCTGACGCTTTGTGGGCCTTTCCACATCGATAGCATTTCTCCTGGTTTGTGGAATAAGACTGCTGATGGCTCTTTTGAAGTTGGCCATGAAGTTGGGGACCAAAAATTGAATACTAGCCATAAAATCGGGGACCAAAAATAGTAAACTGGCCATGAAGTCGGAAACCAAAAATTAAACATTGACCATAAAAATCGGGGACCAAAAATCGCACACTGGCCATAAAGACGGGGACCAAAAATTGAAAACTGGCCATAAATTCGGGGACCAAAAATCGCATACTGGCCATAAAAACGGGGACCAAAAATTGTACATTGGCCATAAAGTCGGCAAACAAAGATTGTACACTGGCCATAAAGTCGGGGACCAAAAATCACACACTGGCCACAAAGTCGGGGACCAGAAATTTAACACAGGCCATAAAATCGGGTACCAAAAGTTAAACATTGGCCATAAAGTCGGGGACGAATAATTGAGCACTGGCCATAGAGATGGGGACCAAAAACTGAACACTGGCCATAAAGTCGGGGACCGAAAATTGAACACTGGCCATAAAGACGGGGACCATAAATCGCACAGTGGCCATAAAGACGGGGACCAAAATTTTGAACACTGGCCATAAAGTCGGGGAACAAAAATTGAACACTGGCCATAAAGGCGGGGACGAATAATTGAACACTGGCCAGAAAGACGGGGACCAAAAACTGAACACTGGCCATAAAGTCGGGGACCAAAACGTTGAACACTGGCCATAAAGTCGGGGAACAAAATTCGCACACTGACCATAAAGTCGGGAACCATAAATTCAACACTGGCGATAAAGTCGGGGACGAATAATTGCACACTGGCCATAAAGACGGGGACCAAATATTGAAAATTGGCCATAAAGTCGGGGACCAAAAATTGAACACTGGCCATAAAGTCGGGGACCAAAAATTGTACACTGGCCATGTAGTCGGGGACCAAAAATTGAACACTGGCCATGAAGTCGGGGACCAAAAATTGAATATTGACCATAATGTCGGGGACCAAAAATTGTACACTGGCCATGAAGTTGGGGACCAAAAATCGCACACTGGCCATAAAGTCGGGGACCAGAAATTCAACGCTGCCCATAAAGTCGGGGGTCCAAAAATTGTACACTGGCCATAAAGTCGGAGACGAATAATTGAACACTGGCCATAAAGACGGGGAACAATAATCGCACACTGGCCATAAAGTTGGGGACCAAAAATTGAACACTGGCCATAAAGTCGGGGACCAAAAATTGTACACTGGCCATGTAGTCGGGGACCAAAAATTGAACACTGGCCATGAAGTCGGGGACCAAAAATTGAATATTGACCATAATGTCGGGGACCAAAAATTGTACACTGGCCATAAAGTCGGAGACGAATAATTGAACACTGGCCATAAAGACGGGGAACAAAAATCGCACACTGGCCATAAAGGCGGGGACCAGAAATTCAACACTGGCCATAAAGGCGGGGACGAATAGTTGCACATTGGCCCTAAAGACGGGGACCACAAATCGAACACTGGCCATGAAGTCGGGGACGAATAATTGCACACTGGCCATAAAGACGGGGACCAAATATTGAACAATGGACATAAAGTCAGAGACCTATAATTGAACACTGGCCATAAAATGGGGGACCAAAAATCGCACACTGGCCAGAAAGACGGGGACCAAAAATCGTACACTGGCCATGAAGACGGGGACCAAATATTGAACACTGGCCATGAAGTCGGGGACCAAAAATTGAACATTAGCCATAAAGTCGGGGACCAAAAATTGAATACTGGCCATAAAGTCGGGGACCAAAAATTGTACACTGGCCATGAAGTCGGAAACCAAAAATTAAACACTGGCCATAAAGACGGGGACCGAACATGTACACTGGCCTTAAAGTCGGGGAACAAAAGTCTCACAGTGGCCATAAAGACGGTGACCTAAATTTGAATACTGGCCATAAAGTTGGGGACCAAAAGTTGAACACTGGCCATAAAGTCGGGGACCAAAAATTGTACACTGGCCATGTAGTCGGGGACCAAAAATTGAACACTGGCCATGAAGTCGGGGACCAAAAATTGAATATTGACCATAATGTCGGGGACCAAAAATTGTACACTGGCCATGAAGTTGGGGACCAAAAATCGCACACTGGCCATAAAGTCGGGGACCAGAAATTCAACGCTGCCCATAAAGTCGGGGGTCCAAAAATTGTACACTGGCCATAAAGTCGGAGACGAATAATTGAACACTGGCCATAAAGACGGGGAACAAAAATCGCACTCTGGCCATAAAGGCGGGGACCAGAAATTCAACACTGGCCATAAAGGCGGGGACGAATAGTTGCACTTTGGCCCTAAAGACGGGGACCACAAATCGAACACTGGCCATGAAGTCGGGGACGAATAATTGCACACTGGCCATAAAGACGGGGACCAAATATTGAACAATGGCCATAAAGTCAGAGACCTATAATTGAACACTGGCCATAAAATGGGGGACCAAAAATCGCACACTGGCCAGAAAGACGGGGACCAAAAATCGTACACTGGCCATAAAATAGGGGACCAAAAATCGCACACTGGCCATAAAGTTGGGGACCCAAAATTGCACACTGGCCGTGAAGACGGGGACCAAATATTGAACACTGGCCATGAAGTCGGGGACCAAAAATTGAACATTAGCCATAAAGTCGGGGACCAAAAATTGAATACTGGCCATAAAGTCGGGGACCAAAAATTGTACCCTGGCCATGAAGTCGGAAACCAAAAATTAAACACTGGCCATAAAGACGGGGACCGAACATGTACACTGGCCATAAAGACGGGGACCAAAAATCGCATCCTGGCCATAAAGTCGGGGACGAGTAATTGCACACTGGCCATAAAAACGGGGACCAAAAATTGTACACTGGCCATAAAGTCGGGGACCAAAAATCACACACTGGCCACAAAGTCGGGGACCATAAATTCAACACAGGCCATAAAATCGAGTACCAAAAGTTAAACATTGGCCATAAAGTCGGGGACGAATAATTGAACACTGGCCATAAAGACGGGGACCAAAAACTGAACACTGGCCATAAAGTCAGGGACCAAAAATCGCACAGTGGCCATAAAGACGGGGACCAAAATTTTGAACACTGGCCATAAAGTCGGGGACCAAAAATCGCATACTGGCCACAAATTCGGGGACCAGAATTTCAACACTGGCCATAAAGTCGGGTACCAAAAGTTAAACACTGGCCATAAAGTCGGGGACGAATAATTGAACACTGGCCAGAAAGACGGGGACCAAAAACTGAACACTGGCCATAAAGACGGGGACCAAAAATCGCACAGTGGCCATAAAGACGGGGACCAAAATTTTGAACACTGGCCATAAAGTCGGGGACCAAAAATCGCATACTGGCCATAAAGTCGGAGACCGAACATTGTACACTGGCCATAAAGTCGGGGAACAAAATTCGCGAACTGGCCATAAAGTCGGGGACCAGAAATTCAACACTGGCGATAAAGTCGGAGACGAATAATTTGACACTGGTCCATAAAGACGAGGACCAAATACTGAACATTGGCCATAAATACGGGGACCAAAACTTGTACAGTGGCCATAAACACGGGGACCAGAAATTCAACACTGGCCATAGAGTCGGGGAACATAAATTGTACACTGGCCATAAAGTCAGAGACGAATAATTGAACACTGGCCATAAAGTCGGGGACAAAAATTGTACACTGGACATGTAGTCGGCGACCAAAAATTGAACACTGGCCATGAAGTCGGGGACCAAAAATTGAATACTGGCCATAATGTCAGGGAACAAAACTTGTACACTGGCCATGAAGTTGGTGACCAAAAAATTGTACACTGGCCATGCAGTCGGGGACCAAAAATTGAACACTGGCCATGTAGTTGGGGACCAAAAATTGAACACTGGACATGTAGTCGGCGACCAAAAATTGAACACTGGCCATGAAGTCGGGGACCAAAAATTGAATACTGGCCATAATGTCAGGGAACAAAACTTGTACGCTGGCCATGAAGTTGGTGACCAAAAATTGTACACTGGCCATGTAGTCGGGGACCAAAAATTGAACACTGGCCATGTAGTTGGGGACCAAAAATTGAACACTGGCCATGAAGTCGGGGACCAAAAATTGAATACTGGCCATAAAGACGGGGACCAAACAATGAACACTGGCCATAAAATGGGGGTCCAAAAATCGCACTCGGGCCATGAAGTCGGGGACCAAAATTTGAACACTGGACATAAAGTCGGGGACCAAAAATTGCAAATCGGCCAGAAAGACGGGGACCGAACATGTACACTGGCCATAAAATCGGGAACGAAAATTTGCACACTGGCCATAAAGTCGGGGGGGAATAATTGCACACTGGCCATAAAGACGGGGACCGAACATGTACACTGGCCTTAAAGTCGGGGAACAAAAGTCTCACAGTGGCCATAAAGACGGGGACCTAAATTTGAACACTGGACATAAAGTCGGGGACCAAAAATTGCAAATCGGCCAGAAAGACGGGGACCGAACATGTACACTGGCCATAAAATCGGGAACGAAAATTTGCACACTGGCCATAAAGTCGGGGGGGAATAATTGCACACTGGCCATAAAGACGGGGACCGAACATGTACACTGGCCTTAAAGTCGGGGAACAAAAGTCTCACAGTGGCCATAAAGACGGGGACCTAAATTTGAACACTGGACATAAAGTCGGGGACCAAAAATTGCAAATCGGCCATAAAGACGGGGACCGAACATGTACACTGGCCATAAAATCGGGAACGAAAATTTGCACACTGGCCATAATGTCGGGGAGGAATAATTGCACACTGGCCATAAAGACGGGGACCGAACATGTACACTGGTCATAAAGTCGGGGACCTAATTGAACACTGGCCATAAAATGGGGGAGCAAAAATTGCACACCGGCCATAAAGACGGGGACCTAAATTTGAACACTGGACATAAAGTCGGGGACCAAAAATTGCAAATCGGCCATAAAGACGGGGACAGAACATGTACACTGGTCATAAAGTCGGGGACCTAATTGAACACTGGCCATAAAATGGGGGAGCAAAAATTGCACACCGGCCATAAAGACGGGGACCGAACATGTACACTGGCCTTAAAGTCGGAGAACAAAAGTCTCACAGTGGCCATAAAGACGGGGACCTAAATTTGAAAACTGGCCATAAAGACGGGGACCAAACATTGAGCAATGGCCATAAAGTCGGGGAATAAAAATTGAACACTGGCCATAAAATGGGGGACCAAAAATTTGCACACTGGCCATAAAGTCGGAGACCAAAAATTCAACACTGGTCATAAAGTCGTGGACGAATAATTACACACTGGCCATAAAGATGGGAACCAAATATTGAACACTGGCCATGAAGTCGGGGACCACAAATCGCACACTGGCCATAAACTCGGGGACAAATAATTGCACACTGGCCATAAAGACGGGGACGAAATATTGAACACTGGCCATAAAGTCGGGGACCTATAATTGCACACTGGCCATAAAGACGGGGACCAAATATTGAACACTGGCCATAAAGTCGGGGACCTATAATTGAACACTGGCCATAAAATGGGGGACCAAAAATCGCACATTGGCCAGAAAGTCGGGCAACAAAATTTGCACACTGGCCATAAAGAAGGTGACCGAACATTGAACACTTGCCATAAATTCGGGGACCTATAGTTTAACACTGGCCATAAAATGGGGGATCAAAAATCGCACACTAGCCATAAAGTCGGGGACGAGTAATTGCACACTGGCCATAAAGTCGGGGACCACAAATCGCACACTGGCCATAAAGTCGTGGACGAATAATTGCATGCTGGCCATAAAAACGGGGACCAAATATTGAACACTGTCCATAAAGTCGGGTAGGAATAATTGCACACTGGCCATAAAGACGGGGACCACAAATCGCACACTGGCCATAAAGTCGTGGACGAATAATTGCATGCTGGCCATAAAAACGGGGACCAAATATTGAACACTGGCCATAAAGTCGGGTAAAGAACATTTTACACTGGCCATAAAGTCGTTGAACAAAATTTGCACACTGTACATAAAGTCGGGGACCACAATTTAAACAATGGCCATAAAGTCGGGGACGAATAATTGCACACTGGCCATAAAGACGGGGACCACAAATCGCACACTGGCCATTAAGACGGGGACCAAATATTGAACACTGGCCATAAAGTCGCGGATCTATAATTGCACACTGGCCATAAAGACGGGGACCAAATATTGTACACTGGCCATAAATTCGGGGACCTATAATTGAACACTGGCCATAAAGTCGGGGACCAGAAATTCAACACTAGGGGACGAATAATTGCACACTGGCCATAAAGACGGGGGCCACAAATTGCACACTGGCCATTAAGTAGGGGACTAAAAATCGCACACTGGCCACAAAGTCGGGGACCTTGAACACTGGCTATAAAATGGGGGAGCAAAAATCGCCCACTTGCCATGAAGTCAGGGACCAAAAATTGAATACTGTCAAAAAGTCGGGGACCAAAAATTGTACACTGGCCATAAATTCGGGGACCAAAAATCGCACAGTGGCCATGAAGACGGGGACCGAACATTGTACACTGGTCCTAAAGTCGGGGACGAATAATTGCACACTGGCTATAAAGACGGGGACCAAATATTGAACACTGGCCATAAAATGGGTAGCAAAAATTGCACACCGGCCATAAAGACGGGGACCGAACATTGAACACTGGCCATACATTCGGGGACCTACAGTTTAACACTTGCCATAAAATGGGGGACCAAAATCGCACACTGGCCATAAAGTCGGGGAGCAATAATTGAACACAGGCCATAAAGTCGGGGACAAAAAATTGAAAACTGGCCATAAAGTCGGGGACCGAAATTTGAACACTGGCCATAAATTCGGGGACTAAAAATCGCACAGTGGCCACAAAGACGGAAACCTAAAATTGAACACTGTCCATAAAGACGGGGAACAAAAATTGAACACTGGCCATAAAGTCGGGGACCAATAATTGCGCAATGGCCATAAAGACGGGAACCAAATATTGAACACTGGCCATAAAGTCGGGGACCGATAATTGAACACTGGCAATAAAATGGGGGAGCAAAAATCGCACACTGGCCATGAAGTCGGGGACCAAAAATTGAATACTGGTCTTAAATTCGGGGACCAAAAATCGCATAGTGGCCATGAAGACGGGGACCGAACATTGTACACTGGTCCTAAAGTCGGGGACCCAAAATTCAACACTGGCCATAAATCGGGGACCTATAATTGCACACTGGCCATAAAGACGGGGAACAAAATTGAACATTGGCCATAAAGTCGGGGACCTATAATTGCACACTGGCTATAAATACGGTGACCAAAATTCGCACACCAGCCATAAAGACGGGGACCAAATACTGCACCCTGGCCATAAAGACGGGGCTAAAAAATCGCTCACTGGCCATAAAGTCGGGGACGAATAATTGCACACTGGCCATAAAGACGGGGACCAAATATTGAACACTGGCCATAAATTCCGGGACCTATAATTGAACACTGGCCATAAAATGGGGGACAAAAAATCGATCACCGGCCATTAAGTCGGGGACCAAATTCTGCACACTTGCCACAAAGACGGGGATCAAAAATCGCACACTGGCCATAAAGTCGGGGACAAATAATTGAACACTGACCATAAAGTCGGGGACCTATAATTGAACACTGGCCATAAAATGGGGGACCAAAAATCGCACACTGGCCAGAAATTCGGGGACCAAAAATTGCACACCGGCCATAAAGACGGGGACCGAACATGTACACTGGCCATAAAGTCGGGGATGAATAATTGCACACTGGCCATAAAGACGGGGACCACAAATTGCACACAGGCCATTAAGTAGGGGACGAATAATTGCACACTGGCCATAAAGACGGGGACCAAATATTGAACACTGGCCATAAATTCGGGGACATATAATTGAACACTGGCTATAAAATGGGGGAGCAAAAATCGCACACTTGCCATAAAGTCGGGGATGAATAATTGCACACTGGCCATAAAGACGGGGACCACAAAATGCACACTGGCCATTAAGTAGGGGACGAATAATTGCACACTGGCCATAAAGACGGGGACCAAATATTGAACACTGGCCATAAATTCGGGGACATATAATTGAACACTGGCTATAAAATGGGGGAGCAAAAATCGCACACTTGCCATGAAGTCGGGGACCAAAAATTGAATACTGTCAAAAAGTCGGGGACCAAAAATTGTACACTGGCCATGAATTTGGGGACCAAAAATTGAACACTAGCCATAAATTCGGGGAACAAAAACCGCACAGTGGCCATGAAGACGGGGACCGAACATTATACACTGGTCATAAAGTCGGGGACGAATAATTGCACACTGGCCATAAAGACGGGGACCAAATATTGAACACTGGCCATAAAGTCGGGGACCTATAATTGAACACTGGCCATAAAATGGGTAGCAAAAATTGCACACCGGCCATAAAGACGGGGACCGAACATTGAACACTGGCCATACATTCGGGGACCTACAGTTTAACACTGGCCATAAAATGGGGGACCAAAATCGCACACTGGCCATAAAGACGGGGATCAAAAATCGCACACTTTCCATAAAGTCGGGGACGAGTAATTGCACACTGGCCATAAAGTCGGGGACCAGAAATTCAACACTGGCCATGAAGTCGGGGACGAATAATTGCACACCGGCCATAAAGACGGTGACCGAACATGTACACTGGCCATAAAGTCCGGGAGGAATAATTGCACACTGGACATAAAGTCGGGGACCACAATTTATACAGTGCCCATAAAGTCGGGGACGAATAATTGCACACTGGCCATAAAGACGGGGACCACATATCGCACACTGGCTATTAAGACGGGGACCAAATATTGAACACTGGCCATAAAGTCGGGGACCTATAATTGAACAGTGGCCATAAAATGGGGGACCAAAAATCACACACTGGCCATAAAGACGGGGATCAAAAATCGCACACTAGCCATAAAGTCGGTGACGAATAATTGCACACTGGCCATAAAGTCGGGAACCAGAAATTCAACACTGGCCATAAAGTCGGGGCCCAAAAATTGCACACCGATCATAAAGACGGGGACGGAATATGTACACTGGCCATAAAGTCCGGGAGGAAAAATTGCACACTGGCCATAAAGACTGGGACCACAAATTGCACACTGGCCATTAAGTAGGGGACGAATAATTGCACACTGGCCATAAAGACGGGGACCAAATATTGCACATTGGCCATTGAGTAGAGGACTAAAAATCGCACACTGGCCACAAAGTCAGGGACCAAAAATTGATTACTGTCAAAAAGTCGGAGACCAAAAATTGTACACTGGTCCTAAAGTCGGAGACGAATAATTGCACACTGGCTATAAAGACGGGGACCAAATATTGAACACTGGCCATAAAGTCGGGGACCTATAATTGAACACTGGCCATAAAATGGGTAGCAAAAATTGCACACGAACATTGAACACTGGCCATAAATTCGGGGACTAAAAATCGCACAGTGGCCACAAAGACGGGAACCTAAAATTGAACACTGTCCATAAAGACGGGGAACAAAAATTGAACACTGGCCATAAAGTCGGGGACCAATAATTTCACAATGGCCATAAAGACGGGTACCAAATATTGAACACTGGCCATAAAGTCGGGGACCGATAATTGAACACTGGCCATAAAATGGCGGAGCAAAAATCGGACACTGGCCATGAAGTCGGGGACCAATAATTGAACACTGGCCATAAGTAGGGGACCAAAAATTGAATACTGTCAAAAAGTCGGGGACCAGAAATTGTACACTGGCCATGAATTTGGGGACCAAAAATCGCACAGTGGCCATGAAGACGGGGACCGAACATTGCACACTGGCCCTAAAGTCGGGGACGAATAATTGCACACTGGCCATAAAGTCGGGGACCTATAGTTTAACACTGGCCATAAAATGGGGGACCAATAATTGCAAACTGGCAATAAAGTCGAGGACCAAAAATGGAACACTTGCCATAAAGTCGGGGACCAAAATTTGAACACTGGCCATAAATTCGGGGACTAAAAATCGCACAGTGGCCGTAAAGACGGGAACGTAAAATTGAACACTGTCCATAAAGACGGGGAACAAAAATCGCTCAGTGGCCATAAAGTCGGGGACCAATAATTACACAGTGGCCATAAAGACTGGGAACAAAAATTGAACACTGGCCATAAAGTCGGGGACCTATAATTGCACACTGGCCATAAAGACGGGTACCAAATATTGAACACTGGCCATGAAGTCGGGGACCAAAAATTGAATACTGGTCTTAAATTCGGGGACCAAAAATCGCACAGTGGCCATAAAGTCGGGAAACAAAATTTGCACACTGGCCATAAAGTCGGGGACCAGAAATTCAACACTGGCCATAAAGTCGGGGAGGACTAATTGCACACTGGCCATAAAGACGGGGACCACATATTGCACACTGGCCATAAAGTAGGGGACGAATAATTGCACACTAGCCATAAATTCGGCGACCAAAAATCGCACAGTGGCCATGAAGACGGGGACCTATAATTGAACACTGGCCATAAAATGGGTAGCAAAAATTGCACACCGGCCATAAAGACGGGGACCGAACATTGAACACTGGCCATAAATTCGGGGACCTATAGTTTAACACTGGCCATAAATTCGGGGACTAAAAATCGCACAGTGACCATAAAGACGGGGACCTAAATTTGAACACTGGCTATAACGTCGGGGACCAATAATTGCACACTGGCCATAAAGACGTGGACCAAATATCGAACACTGGCCATAAAGTCGGGAACCTATAATTGAACACTGGCCATAAAATGGCGGACCAAAAATTGAACACTGGCCATAAAGTCGGGGACCAAAAATTGAACACTGGCCATAAAGTCGGGGACAAAAATTTGAACACTGGCAATTAATTCGGGGACTAAAAATCACACAGTGGCCATAAAGACGGGAAACTTAAATTGAACACTCTCCATAAAGACGGGGAACAAAAATCGCTCAGTGGCCATAAAGTCGGGGACCAATAATTACACACTGGCCATAAAGACGGGGAACAAAAATTGAACACTGGCCATAAAGTCGGGGACCTATAATTGCACACTGGCCATAAAGACGGGTACCAAATATTGAACACTGGCCATAAAGACGGGGACCGATAATTGAACACTGGCCATAAAATGGGGGAACAAAAATCGCACACTGGCCATGAAGTCGGGTACCAAAACTTGAATACTGGTCTTAAATTCGGGGTCCAAAAATCGCACAGTGGCCATAAAGACGGGGACCGAACATTGTACACTGGCCATAAAGTCGGCGAACAAAATTCGCAAACCAGAAATTCAACACTGACCATAAAGTCGGGGACGAATAATTGCACACTGGCCATAAAAACGGTGACCAGAAATCGCACCCTGGCCATAAAGTCGGGGACGAATAATTGCACACTGGTCATAAAGACGGGGCCCAAATATTGAACATTGGCCATAAAGTCGGGGACCTATAATTGAACACTGGCCATAAAATGGGGGACCAAAAATCGCTCACCGGCCATTAAGTCGGGGACCAAATTCTGCACACTGGCCTTAAAGGCGGGGATCAAAAATCGCACACTGGCCATAAAGTCGGGGACCAATAATTGAACACTGGCCATAAATTCGGGGACGAATAATCTCACACTGGCCATTAAGACGGGGACCAAATATTTGAACACTGGCCATAAATTCGGGGACCTATAATTGAACACTGGCCATAAAATGGGGGACCAAAAATCGCACACTGGCCATTAAGTCGGGAAACAAAATTTGCACACTGGCCATAAAATCGGGGACCAGAAATTCAACACTGGCCATAAAGTCGGGGACGACTGATTGCACACTGGCCATAAAGACGGGGACCAAATATTGAACACTGGCCATAAAGTCGGGGACCTATAATTGAACACTGGCCATAAAATGGGGGACCAAAATTCGCACACTGGCCATAAAGTCGGGGACCAAAAATTCAACACTGGCCATAAAGTCGGGGACGACTGATTGCACACTGGCCATAAAGACGGGGACCACAAATTGCACACTGGCCATTAAGTAGGGGACGAATAATTGCACACTGACCATAAAGACGGGGACCAAAAATTGAATACTGTCAAAAAGTCGGGGACCAAAAATTGTACACTGGCCATGAATTTGGGGACCAAAAATTGAACACTAGCCATAAAGACGGGGACCAAATTCTGCACACTGGCCATAAAGACGGGGATCAAAAATCGCACACTGGCCATAAAGTCGGGGACGAATAATTGCACACTAGCCATAAAAACGGTGACCAGAAATCTCACCCTGGCCATAAAGTCGGGGACGAATAATTGCACACTGGTCATAAAGACGGGGCCCAAATATTGAACATTGGCCATAAAGTCGGGTACCTATAATTGAACACTGGCCATAAAATGGGGGACCAAAAATCGCACACTGACCATAAAGTCGGAGACCAATAATTGCACACTGGCAATAAAGACGGGGACCAAAAATTGAACACTGGCCATAAAGTCGGGGACCAAAAATTGAACACTGGCCATAAATGATCGTTCGTTCGTCTGGTTGTTCGTTCGTCTGGACGTTCGTTCGTTCGTCTGGTATTTCGTTCGTTCGTCCGGTCGTTCGCTCTTACGTACGTACGTACGTACGTTCGTTCGTTCGTTCGGTCGTTCTTACGTACGTACGTAGGTACTTAAGTTCGTTCGTTCTTTCGTTCGTTCTTTCGTTCGTTCATTCGTTCTTATTTACGTACGTACGAACGTTCGTTCGTTCGTACGTACTTACGAACGTACGTACGTTCATTCGTTCTATCCTTCGTTCGTCCGTTCTTTCGTACGTACGTCCGTTCGTTCTATTTTCGTTAGTTAATTTGTTCGCTCGTTCGTTCGTTCGTTAGTTTGTTCGTTCATTCTTTCATTCGTTCTGTCGTTCGTGCGTTCGATTGTTTGTTTCGTTCGTTCGTTTGCTCCTTCATCCGTTCTTTCATTCGTTCATTTGTTTCGTTTGTTCTTACGTACGTACGTTCGTTTGTTAGTACGTACGTACGTTCGTTCGTTCGGTCGTTCGTACGTACGTTCGTTCGTTTGTTCGTTCGTTTGTTCTTTCGGCCGTTCGTTAGTTTCGTTCGTTCGTACGTACGTTTGTACGTACGTACGTTCGTTCATTCTTTCGTTCGTTCGTTTGTTCGTACGTACTTACTTACGAACGTACGTACGTTCATTCGTTCTATCCTTCGTTCGTTCATTCTTTCGTACGTACGTCCGTTCGTTCGTTCTTTCGTTCGAACCTACGTATGTGCGTTCGTTCTTTAGTTTGTTCGTTCGTTCATCCGTTCGCTGTTTTGTTCGTAAGTATGAACGTACGTTCATTCGTTCGTACGTACGTACGTACGTACGTACCGACGTACTTTTATACATACGTACGTTTGATCGTTCGTTCGATTGTTCATTCGTTCTTTCGTTCGTTCGAATGTTCATTCGTTCTTTCGTTCGTTCGTTCGTTCGTTCATTCTTTCGTTCGTTCTTTCGTTCGTTCTTTCTTCCGTTCGTTCGTTCGTTCTTTCGTTCTGTCGTTCGTTCGTTCGTTCGTTCGTTTGTTTCGTTCGTTCTTTCGTACGTACGTACTTTTGTTCGTTCGTACGTACGTACATCCGTTCGTTCGGTCATTCGTTCTTTCATTCGTTCGTTCTTTCGTTCGTTTGTTCGTTTGTGTGTTTCGTTCGTTCGTTTGTTCCTTCGTTTGTTCTTCCGTCCGTTCGTTAGTTTCGTTCGTTCGTTAGTTTCGTTCGTTCGTACGTTCTTTCGTTCTTTTATTCGTTCGTTCGTTTGTTCTTTTGTTCGTTCGTTCAATCGTTCGTTCGTTCTTTCTTTCGTTTGTTCGTTCGATCGTTCGTTCGATCGTTCGTTCGTTCGTTAGTACGTTCGTACGTACGTACGTTCGTTCGATAGTACGTTTGTACGTACGTAAGTTCGTTCGTACTTCTCTAGGTACGTAAAATCTTTCGTTCGTACGTTCTCGCATTCGTTCGTTCGTTCGTGTGGTCGTTCGTTCGGTCATTCTTACGCACGTACATAGGTACGTACGTACGTAGGTACGTACGTACGTACGTTCGTTCGTTCTTTCTTTCGTTCGTTCGTTCGTACTTAGTAACGTACGTAGTTCGTTTGTTCGATCATTCGTACGTACATACTTATGAACGTACGTACATTCATTCGTTAGTACGTACGTAAGTATGTACGTATGTGATTACGTACGTACGTACGTTTGATCGTTCTTTCGTTTGTTCATTTGTTCTTTCGTTCGTTCGTTCGTTCGTACATTCATTCTTTCGTTCGTTTGTTCATACGTACATCCGTACGTACGTTCGTTCGTTCGCTCGTTTGTTCTTTCGTTCGTTCGTTCTTTCTTCCGTTCCTTCGTTCGGTCTATCGTTCGTTCGTTCTTTCGTTCGTTCGTTTGTTCGTTCGTTTGTTCTTTCGTTCCTTCGTTAGTTTCGTACGTTCGATCATACGTACGTTCGTTCTTTTGTTCGTTCTTTCGATCGTTCATTCGTTTCTTTTTTCGTTTGTTCGTTCGATCTTTCGTTCATTCGTTCGTTAGTTCGTACGTACGTACCTACTTACGTACGTTCGTTCGTTTGTTCGTTCGTACATACGTACATTCATTCTTTCGTTCGCTCGTTTGTTCGTACGTACGTACGTTCGTTCGTACGTACATTCGTTACTTCGTACGTTCGTTTGTTCATTCATACATATATACATATGTAAAAACGTACGTTCGATCGTTCGTTCGCTGCTTATTTCGTTCGTACGTTCGTTCACTTCGTTCGTTAGCTCGTTCTTACGTACGTACGTACGAATGAGCGAACGAACGTTATGAACGAACTAACGAACGTTATGAACGAACTAACGAACGAACAAACGAAAGAACGAACGAACGAACGTAAGTACGTACGAATGTACGAACGGACGAATGTACGTACGTACGAACGAACGTACGTACGAACGAACGTACGAACGTACCTACGAACGAAGGTACGTACGAACGAACGAACGTACATACGTACGAACGAACGATCGTACGTATGAACAAATGATCGAAGGAAAGAAAGAACGTACGTACGTAAGTACGTCGTACGTACGAACGAATAAACGAACGAACGAACGTAGGTAGGTACGTGCGTACGTACGAACGAATGAACGAACGTATGAAAGAGCGATCAAACTTAGGAACGTACGTACATACCTCTATACGTATGAACGAACGAACAAACGAACGAACGAATGAACGAGGGAACGAACGTACGTACGTACGAATGTACGAAAGAACGAACGTATGTAAGAACGTACGTACGTTCGTACGTACGAATGAACGAACGAACGCCCTAACGAACGAACGTACGTACGAACGAGCGAATGGAGGAAAGTGCGTACATACGTCCGTACGTACGAACGAATGAACGAACGAACGACCGAAGGTACGTACATGCAACGAACGGACGAACGTACGTACGTAAGAACGAGCAATAGAATGAACTAACGAATGAACGTACTTATGAACGAACGAAAGAACGAACGAACGTCCGAACGTAGGTATGTAAGAACGAATAAAAGAACGAACGTACGTACGTACATAAGAACGAACAAACGAACGAACGTACGCATGTGCGAACGAAAGAAAGATCGAACGAACAAACAAACGAACGTACGTGCGAACGAACGAACGTACGTACGTACATCCGTACGTAAGAACGATCGAAGGAGCGAACAAACGTACGTACGTACGAATGAACAAACTAACAAAAGTACGTACATAAGAACGAACGAAATTAAAGAACGAACGAACGAACGAAAGAACGAACGAACGAAAGAACGAACGAACATAAATACGTACATACGTAAGAGTGAACGTACGAACGAACGTACGTACGTACGAACGAACGTACGTCCGTACGTGCGTATGTACGAAAGTACGAACGAAAGAAAGAAAGAACGTACGAACGAACGAACGTAATTACGTACGTACGTACGTACTTACTTTATGGCCAGTGTTCAATTTTTGGGCCCCGATTTTATGGCCAGTGTTCAATTTTTGGTCCCCGACTTTATGGCCAGTGTTCAATTTTTGGTCCCCGACCTTATGGCCAGTGTTCAATTTTTGGTCCCCCACTTTATGGCCAGTGTGCAATTTTTGGTCCCCGACTTAATGGCCAGTGTGCAATTTTTGTTCCGCGACCTTATGGCCACTGTGCAAACATTTTGAACCCGACTTTATGGCCAGTGTGCAAATGTTTGGACCCCGAGTTTATGGCCAGTGTTCAATTATTGGTCCCCGACTTCATGGCCATTGTTCAATTTTTGGTCCCCGACTGTATGGCCAGTGTTCAATTTTTGCTCCCCGACTTTATGGCCAGTGTTCAATTTTTGGTCCCGAACTTTATGGCCACTGTGCAAATGTTTCGACCCCGACTTTATGGCCAGTGTTCAATTTTTGGTCCCCCACTTAAGGCCATTGTTCAACACTTGGTCCCCGACTTTATGGCCAGTGTTCAATTTTTGTTCATCGACTTTATGGTCAGTGTGCAAATGTTTGGACCCCGATTAAATGGCCAGTGTGCAAATGTTTGGTCCCCGACTTTATGGCCAGTGTTCAATTTTTGGTCCCCGACCTTATGGCCAGTGTGCAAACATTTTGAACCAGACTTTATGGCCAGTGTGCAAATGTTTGGACCCCGAGTTTATGGCCAGTGTTCAATTATTGGTCCCCGACTTCATGGCCAGTGTTTAATATTTTGTACCCGACTTTTTGGCTAGTGTTCAATTTTTGGTCACCGACTTTATGGTCAGTGTGCAAATGTTTGGACCCCGATTAAATGGCCAGTGTGCAAATGTTTGGACCCCGACTTTATGGCCAGTGTGCAAATATTTAGACCCCGATTTTATAGCCCGTGTTCAACTTTTGGTCCCTGTCTTTATGGCCAGTGTTCAATTTTTGGTCTCCTACTTTATGGACAGTGTTCAATTTTTGGTCCCCGATTTTATGTCCTGTGTGCAAATGTTTCGACCCCGTCTTTATGGCCAGTGTTCAATTATTGGTCCCCGACTTTATGGTCAGTGTCTAATTTTTGGTCCCTTTATGGCTAGTGTTCAATTTTTGGTCCCCGACTTTATGGCCACTGTGCAAATG
Organism: Octopus bimaculoides; assembly: GCF_046866305.1. NCBI lineage: Eukaryota > Metazoa > Mollusca > Cephalopoda > Octopoda > Octopodidae > Octopus > Octopus bimaculoides. The sequence goes on along the minus strand of NC_142933.1, from coordinate 120,334,018 downwards.
TTTAGTCCACGACTTTATGGCCAGTGTGCAAATGTTCGATCCCCGATTAGATGGCCAGTGTGCAAATGATTGGACCCGAATTTATGGCCAATTTCCCAATGTTTCGACTCCTACTTTATGGCCAGTGTGCAAATGTTTGGACCCCGAATTTATGTTTGGAGTCCGAATTATGGCGACTGCGTAAACATCTGGTCCCCAATTTTATGACTACTGTGTAAATGTTTGGAGTCTGAATTTATCGCCAATGTGTAAATGTTTGGACCCCGACTTTATGGCCACTGTGTAAATGTTCAGAAACCGACTTTATGTCCAATGTGTAAATGTTTGGACCCCTAATTTATGGTCACTGTCTAAATGTATGGTCCCAAACTTAATGGCCACTGTGCAATTTTTTGGACCCCGACTTTATAGCCACTGCATATATGTTTGGACCCACGACTTTATGGCCACTGTGTAAATGTTTGGACCCCGACTTTATGGCCACTGTGCAATTTTTTGGACCCCGACTTTATAGCCACTGCATATATGTTTGGACCCCGACTTTATAGCAACTGCATATATGTTTGGACCCACGACTTTATGGCCACTGTGTAAATGTTCGGACTCCGAATTTATGGCCACTGTGTAAATGATTGGACCCCGAATTTATGGCAGCTATGCAAATGTTCGGACCCCGACATTATGGCCACTAAGTTGGGGACAATACATTTACACAGTGGCCATAAAGTCGGGGTCTAAACATTTACACAGTGGCCATAAATCGGGGTTCAACCATTTATACAGTAGCCATAAAGTCAGGGTCCAAATATTTACACTGTGGCCATAACGTCTGGGTCCAAATATTTACTCAGTATCTATAATGTCGGGGTCCAAACATTTGCACAGTGGCCATAAAATCGGGGACCAAATATTTACTCAGTGGCTATAAATTCGGGGTCCAAACATTTACACAGAGGTCATAAAATCGGGGTCCTAACATTTACACAGTGGCAATAAATTCGCGTATTATACATTTAAACAGTGCCCATAAAATCGGGTCCAAACATTTGCACAGTAGTCATAAAGTCGGGCTCCACACAAATATACAGTTCATAAATGGGGGTCCAAACATTTACACAGTTGCAATAAAGTCGGGGTCCTAATATTTACAGTGACCACAAAATCTGGGTTCTAACATTTACACAATCTCTATAAATTCGGGGTCCAAAATTTCGACAGTGGCCATAAATCGGGGTCCATAAAACGGTGACCATAACGTCGGGGTCCAAATATTTACGCAATGGCTATAAATACGAGTTCGAAACATTTACACAGTTGCCATAAACTAGGGGTCGAAACATTTACACAGTGGCCATAAAGTCGGGGTCCAATCATTTAAACGGGCGCCATAAAGTCGGGTCCAAACACTTACACATTGGTCATAAAGTCGGGTCCAAACACTTACACATTGGCCATAAAGTCGGGATATAAATATTTACACAGTGGCTATAATTTCGGGGTCCAAATATTTACGGAGTGGCTATAAATACGGGTTTTAAAAATTTAGACATAAATTCGGTGTCCTATCATTTACACACCGGCTAAAATATGGCGGTCCAAACATTTACACAGTGGCCATGAAGTCGGGGTCCAAATATATATACAGTGGCCATGATGTCGGGGTGCAAACATTCTCATAGTGGCTATTAAGTCGGGGTGCAGATATTTAAACAGTGGCCTTAAATTCGGGGTCAAAACACTTACACAGTCACCATAAAATCGGGGCCCAAACATTTACACAGTAGCCATAAAGTCAGGGTCCAGAAATTTACACAGTGTCTATAAAGTCGGTGTCCAAATATTTATGCAGTGGCTATAAATCCGGGTTCCAAACATTTACACAGTTGCCATAAATTTGGTGTCTAAACATTTACACAGTGGCCTTAAAGTCGGGGTCCAAACATTTACACAGTGGCCAGAAAGTGTGGTTCCAAACATTTAGACAGTTGCCATAAAGTCGTGGTCCAAACATTTACGCATTGGCTATAAAGTCATGGTCCAAACATTTGCAGACTGGCCATAAAGTCGTTGTCCTATCTTTTACACACCGGCTAATATATGAGGGTCCGAACATTTACACAGTAGACATAAATTTGGGGTCAAAACATTTAAACGGTGGCCGTAATTTCAGGTCCAAACAATTAAACAGTGGCCATAAGTTCGGGGTCTAATCATTTAAACGGGGACCATGAAATCGTGGTCCAAACATTTACAGAATGGCCATAAAGTCGGGGTCCAAGCATTTACACACTGGCCATTAATTCGGGGTGCAAACATTTGCGCATTGGCCATAAATCGGGGTCCAAACATTTACACAGTAGCTTATAAAGTCTGGGTCCAAACATTTCACGGTGGCCAGAAAGTCGGGTGCTCCAAATATTTACGCAGTGGCCATAATTTCGGGTTCCAAACATTTATACAGTGGCCATAAATTCGGGGTCCAATCAGTTACACAGTAGCCATAATGTCGGGCTCCAAAAATTTTCACAGTGGCCGTAAAGTCGGGGTCCAAACATTTACACAGTTGCCATAAACTCGGGGTCCAAACATATTCACAGTCGCCATAAATTTGGGTTCCAATTATTTACATAGTGGCCATAAAATCGTGGTCCAGACACTTATGTATTGGCTATAATGTCAGGGTCCAAACATTTGCACAGTGGTCATAAATTCGGTGTCATATCATTTACACACCGGCTAAAATATGGTGGTCCAAACATTTACACAGTGGCCATAAAGTCGGCTTCCGAACATTTACACAGTGGCCATAATGTCGGGGTCCAAATATATATACAGTGGCCATAATGTCGGGGTGAAAACATTCTTATAGTGGAGATTAAGTCGGGGTGCAAACATTTAAACAGTGGCCTTAAATTCGGGGTCAAAACATTTGCACTGTAGCCATAAAATTGGGGCCCAAACATTTACACAATAGCCATAAAGTCGGGGTCCAAACATTCTCACAGTGGCCATAAAATCGGGGTCCAAACATTTAAACGGTGGCCATAGATTCGGGTCCAAATATTTATAGAGTGGCCAAAAATTCGTGGTCCAATCATTCAAACGGGGGCCATACAGTCGGGGTCCAAACATTTACACATTGGCCATATAGTCGGGATATAAATATTTACACAGTGGCTATAACTCGGGGTCCAAATATTTACGCAGTGGCTATAAATCCGGGTTCCAAACATTTACACAGTTACCATAAACTTGGGGTCCAAACATTTGCACAGCGGCCGTAAATTCGGGGTCCAAATATTTACACACTGGCCATAAATTCTGGTTCCAAACTTTTAGACAGTTCCATAATGTCTGGGTCCAAACATTTACACAATGGCCATAAAGTCTGGCTCCAAACATTTAGACAGTGGCCATAAAGTCGGGGTCCAATTATTTAGACAATTGCCATAAAGCCGTGGTCCAAACATTTACGCATTGGCTATAAAGTCAGGGTCCAAACATTTACACAGTTTCTATAAAGTCGGTGTCCAAATATTTATGCAGTGGCTATAAATCCGGGTTCCAAACATTTACACAGTGGCCATAAATCGGGGTCCAAACATTTACACAGTGGCCATAAATCGGGGTCCAAACATTTACACAGTGGCCTTAAAGTCGGGGTCCAAACATTTACACAGTGGCCAGAAATTGTGGTTCCAAACATTTAGACAGCCTCCATAAAGTCGGGGTCCAATTATTTACACAGTTGCCATATAGTCGGGGTACGAACATTTACGCAGTGGCTATAAAGTCAGGGTCCAAACATTTGCACAGTGGTCATAAAGTTGGGGTCCTATCATTTACACACCGGCTAAAATGTGGGGGTCCAAACATTTACACAGTGGCCATAAATTCGGCGTCCAAACATTTACCCAGTGGCCATAAAGTCGGGGTCCAAACATTTACACAGTGGCCATAATGTGGATGTCCAAACATTTGCACAGTGGTCTATCCCTAACCCTAACCCTAACCCTGTGTGTGTTCTTGTGTCTGTGTGTCTGTTTATTCCCCACCATTGCTTGACAACCAGTCTCGGTGTGTTCTCTTCCCCATAACTTCGTGGTTTGTCAAAAAGAGCAATATGAAAAGTACCAGGCTTTACAGAAAAAAAGATAGCAAGTACTGGGGTCGATTTGTTTGATAAAAATTCTACATGACAGTACCCCCAACATGGCTGCAGTCTAATGAGTGAATCAAGTAAAAAAATATATTTATCTCACATATCCCAGAGTAGGAGGTCTCCCTAGTCATACTAATGGCCACATACTATTATGTAATGCCAAATCAGTATTATAACTCATGTTCACCAAATGATTATAACTTGTGGGGTAGGGAAAACATTTGAGGATATCACAAGTAATGACTGATAAGATTTAGATAAAGTAATTAAAAAGAAAAAAAGTAGTTTATAAAAATAATTCATCTATATGACTTGTCATGAAGGGAAAAAAGATAACTATACATCTATCAATGGTGTTATTATCATAACACCATTTGCATTCTCGGTTAAGCAAAAGCAAAAAAAAAACTAATAATAATCTCTGGATTATGGACCAACAGGTGGTCATTGCAATCTCGTTTTGATTTATTTAAAACTCTTCCGCTGGCAGCTTGTAATGAAATCAACCAATTAAATCTTGTTTATATAGTTAGCAATAAAAGTCATGTTTATTGCTATTCACACACACGCACGCACACACACACACACACACACACACACACACACACACACACACACACACACGTAATACTCCTCTCCATCACATATTTGTAAGAATGTGTATTTGTTTATGTATGAATATATTTACATATTCTGTAATGTACATATACAAATAACTGAATGGATGTACTTGTAAATAGGAACAATGCATGTAAGTATGATATATATATATATATATATATATATATATATATATATATATATATATATATATATATATCCATCCATCTTCTCCACCTACAATTTCTGGTTTCTGAGAGAGATGTGGGAGTATAGTCCTTAGGCACCTCCTGTATAAGATCTATCATTCTAGACTAAGGTCTTGCAGTAGAGTGGTCAAGTAATGGGCGATGGTAATGCAAAAAGAAAATGTTGGAAAAGGTAGGTTATTTTTGTGAATAGAAAGTGAAGTGATTGCCTGAATGAGAGATGTCACTTTCTTATGTGCTTCTGTCTGTGCCATTTAACACATTTTTTTTTATTTAACACTTCACCAGCCATTGCTCAACTACTCTGATAAAGAACTTCAATTGCAACAATGGGGTTTCCCTGCTCCTAAATGCAAATGAACTTACTGAAACTGTCATTCTTGAATTTTATGAATATATTATCAGTGACTGAAACCCTTACCAGTATTTTGTATTCTTAGTTTTGTAGTCCAGGATCAGTTAAGTGTAGTTATCCTGGGTGTATGAAATAAATCAGTATTCCTTATACATTAGCTGTATCCTTAGCCAAGGCATTTTTATGAGTTCAATACACCTAATAATAATAAACAGGTGTCATCTCAAGATATGTACTCACGGTTGAACAGACTAATAATCAAAGACTTTTTAACTGTAACCATTCCATCCTGGTTTTAGAAATGGTATTTATATGTGGTTCAATGGACCCTTCTTTTATTTGCAAGAATAGCATATGAGATGTGGAAAAGTTGGTTGCTATTTCTAGCAGGTGGGAATAGGAATCTTCTCTTGTATTCTATTTGCTTCAGAATAACCTTATCTAATGCATTGTTCTAATAAGATATTACACGTAATGACTGATCTCATCATAAACAGGAAACTTTCATCAGAGTGATGCAGTACTAGGATATGAGGAATTCAGCAAGAATAAAAATATAATCTCCTCATAATTCTTTAATGAATAGTGCAGAGTTCATAAGTTTAAAGTATATCAATAAATATGAAACAGTTCAATATCAGATCAATTTGAAGTAATAATTCTGGTAGAATTAGTACCAATTACTTAATTACAATCAATTTGGTGAACTGATGTAAACTAAAGTAAATGCACCGCTTAAATCATTCTGTCCATTCATTCTGGGATGTAGAGGAAGTGGTGGTAGAGTCTTCAGGTACCTCTTCCATAGGGTCTTAACAGAAGCAACCATCATTCCACTCTTCGGCTGGATTCCAAATCGACTACGTTAAGTATACAAAACAATTTTAGCTAATGAGGATGTTTAAGTGATTGCTCGATCTGTAAATTTAGTATCTAAATCTCCCTCTGACTACACCCTACCAACTTAAAAAAGAATAAACAACACATTGGATAATGTAGTCGTGAATACATTGTATAATATATAAAACGGAAAGGTTACTGAAGTTGATCCAAGACTAAACAATGACCAACGTTGACCAACGACGGTGCATCTACGTTGCGTTCGACTAATTACATTTAAGTCCTACTTCTCAAATCAAATCCCACTGCTTAAAAAAAATGGCCACGTATATTGCAGAGCTTGATAATCGTTACCTCTGAAAAAAAAGAAAGGAGATGGGGAAATAAAGGTTGACAGTAGTTGAGATAATAGTCGCAGCTTAAATGCTTCTGATCAATGGTCTTCTCCGACAGGGTTGCCTTCTCTCGATATTGTCTTACACATGTAAAATTATTAGAATATTTAGTTGATTAACTAGAAAAACGAGGTTTGAGAAATGTCTTAGTAATTGAGGCTTTGCCTTTAAAGCTATAAATTCCAAATAAGGAGTTTACTTTTATCGAATATTTAACGGTTCAATCTAAGTGAAAGAAACATAAAAATAATTCAGGTCTACCAAATTTTAAAATGCTCAAATTTCACACTATTTTCTGAAGATGTGAAGAAGAATAAAAGAAGAAGGGGAAAAGGACAAAAGAAACACTTAAGAACGAGGGGAAATAGCTTAGGTTCAGAGGAGATAGAAAATAGGAGAAAGAAAATAGAATGACTGGAAACGTTTCTCATTTCGAGAGAAGTAGACTATAATAAACAAGAAAATTATGGCAAAGCTGCATGATAGTGGTGTCAGACATGGAATGTAGACCGGCATACAATTTGTTTTATCCTTCTCTTCTGTTTTATTTCACAACTAACGGAGCACGAAGCGCTCCTCACAAACGCAGTTCACGAGATTGTTGTGATCTGTAAACGGTTTTGAGTAGGAACTGGAGAATAAAGAATGAACACGCAATGCGCATGTGCATACTGAATTCCTAAAACGGAAGAAAAAACTAAAAACACAATGTGCATGTCAACATAAAAAGGAGGAGAAGAATAAAATTGCAATGTCAAACAAGTTGTATGATGGTCTGCATGCTACGTTTGACACCACTGTCACGCAGGTTTGTTGCAGTTTTCTTGTTTTGACATGCACATTGCATTTTTATTCTTCTCTTCCATTTTACAAATTCACAGTGCACATGCACATTGCGTGTTCATGCATCTCTTTCCGGTTCCTACTCAAAACTGTTTACAGATCACAGCCATCTCACAGATCTGCGTTCGTGAGGAGCGCTTTGTGCTCCTATGGTTGGGAAAAAAGTGAGCGCGTTGTTGCAACCATATATATATATATATATATATATATATATATATATATATATATATATATATATATATATACAGAGAGAGAGAGAGAGAGAGAGAGAGAGAGAGCTTTACATTCACATTTTTAAGAGATAATCTATCATGACAGGATCTTTTCGGTTGCTGCCACCACAAGTTTTGTTAAAAAAATTTGTTACCTCATTTCCATGATTTTTAAAATTTATTAATTGCTTACATGAACTGAATTATAACTACAGTATTACGTAAGTTTGTTTTTTGTAATTTTTCACAAAAAAAATCCGTTGAGGATTGCCAGCTTTCAAATCTTGTCTGTTTGGCTACAAATGATCAAACCTTGAATCTCTGAAAAATTTTTCGATAACTTTTCTGCAATAAATGAATAAACAAAATCAGATTCAGCTTGAAAAATTACACCAGTTTACGAAATTTCAAACTTTTTCTTTTAATTTTAATTTTGAAATTTAATTAAAAATTTAAAAAACCTTTGACAACAAGACCCCCATGATATGATGGAAAACTGTATTTATAACTTAGACAACGCTTAGCTGATGCATTTATAATAATGTATGCTTAATTAACCGAGTGGAGAAAAATGAATTTCAAATGTAGAAGAATCCATTTGATTAAATAAAGAAGTGTACTTATAGAGACCAATAATATTTTTTAGAATAGAATTTTTGTTTGTTTCTTTAATATTTTACTTACTGACCAACCTGACATTTATAAAACGATACTTTACAAGAGCGTGGTGGAAAGGGGAAATAATTGAGAATAAAAAAACAGTTGAATGACCCCTCCCCCAAAACGACTTAAATATAAATGTTTGGCTTCTCTAAGTTACTTTATAAACTAATGTAGAATAGATAGAAAGTAGGACGAGTTCTCTTACATTTGAATTTATACAGAGTTTTGATTAATTCAGTTTAGTGCCTCTTAGAATTAATTTAAATTTTAAATATTTGTAGATTTGAGTGATGAAGTCAAGGCCTTTCACTAAGAACAAATTTTGCGGGATTTGAGATAAAAACGGACAATTCTAAATCCAAAACTCATTATTGTACTTTTATGTTTTTTGAAAAAGAAAAAGCTTAAAATCAAATCCGCGATAAATCTCAAGAAAGGAAAAAAAATATTAAATAAAAGCGTAAGCAAAATCAATCACGGTTTAGAATAATTAAAATTCTAATTAAAGTGTAAGTCAATTTAGCGAGAAGAATAGCACGCTTATAGCTAAATGTTCTTGGTGTCAAAAGAAATAATTCTTAAAATCTGCAATGAGTAAATTATTTATCTTTAGAAAATAAAGATGGCTAGAATGAAAGTTTATAGCTACAGCGGGGTAACTAAGATTTATTTTTAACTCAGCCATTGATGTTTTGAAAGACATTCAAAGAAATACAAAAAGAAAAACAATTAGAAAACATCAGTAAAAGAATAATAATATAAAAGACTACATTTTAATGATATAGATAGATTAAAGAGTGAGATTTAGGTGAAGACGTAGAATGAAATCTAGACCGAAGAAGTAGATAGTTTTAGATTAATAAAGACAAATTAATTTTGGCTGAGATGGGCTAACTAAAAAATATTCTTAAATTTGAAGTTAGTACCTGAATTTAAGAGCTATAATCACAATGAGGAATTTTAGGGGTTAATGTATAGCAATAGATTAGAGGCCAATGAATAAGACAGATGAAATCACAAGTTTCGTGAGATGATTATGTTACATATAGTAATCTACGAGGATTATTTCTTGGTTTGTAGTTTAAGTTTTCATGTACTTCTGTATCCAAGAAGAGATATTCCATTATGTTTATTTAGGGTCGTTTCTGCAGCTAGTAAGATCAGGAAGTCCTCTGTTGTGCATAAATTACAAGGGTCTTTTATGATCAGTTTGTAAATTACTCGCAATAGATATTTTAGCGTGCAATTATTTTTTCAAATACCAAATGAATTATGGAAGTGATGTTTCATTTCTTCTGATCGGTTTGTATGCTTATCAAAGAATAATTTATAAGAACTAGAAGGTAGACCTATGTAGGTGTGGAAAAAATTATTAGCTTTTACTTTATGTTTGAAAACTATATCATAAGCTGGGTGCACAAACCCAAAAAGGATTAATGGAATTGTAATTTTTAGTTCAGCTAAAGGTATAGTTGTGGTTACAATTTTGTTGTGAATTCTGCTTATACACATTAGAACAAGCTAGGATTCATGCAAAATTTGCAGTGCTAGAATAAGAAATTTGAAAGATAATCCAATAAAAAATAAATTATGATATCTAAGCTGTGCTTGAAAGTGTCTTTACGTAATTTAAAGAAATAGCTAACTATTGAGTTAAACAGTTAAGTAATGAAAAATGGGTTTGTACTAAAAGGGGTTTCTTTTTTATTTGTATAAGTGTGTGCTGTTTACATTCGATAGAAAATATTTTCTATTTAAATTCACTTCTTGCAAGGACCTCATTGTAATTAGGAAGACTTCAATAAAAATTTGCTAATTGGAAGGGCATCAGAAAGTTTTAGAAGGCTGGATTGTTAATAATGTTCTTCGGGTGGTTCGAATTGTTATAAATACAGAATCACACAATGATGTATTTCAACTTGTGTACTTACTTTGTCTGTTAAAGTCACAACTCGGCTGTTGTACTCTTCGGTTTTCTTCAGATGCCTGTCATATTTGGTAATATTCAATATTCTCAGAATCTCAAACCTACCTGCCTGCCTGCCTGCCTGCTGCCTGCCTGCATACCTACCAACCTACCTACCTACCTACCTATTCACTGCAACTAGCGTTGAATCGACAACACAAAACTTAATCACCGCTTATGTTCACGATGCCATTGACCTGCAGGACAATTAAGTGATGGAAATAAGAAAGTTTATCTATCTATCTATCTATCTATCTATCTATCTATCTATCTAATATATATATATATATATATATATATATATATATATATATATATATATATATATATATATATATATATATATATATATACATGTGCGTGTGGTGTATACACACATATAGACGTTTGAATTTGAAAATAAAAGAAACGAAAGAAAAAGTACTTGAATGCATCATTTATTTAACACTTATCATTTATATTGACTATGCCATCGCCCCGCAGGGCAATTAAGCAATAGAAATTAGAAGCTTTAAACCTTATGTATGTGTGTGCATGTGTGTGTGTGTGCGTGCGTGTGTGTGTATGCATTCATGTATGCATGTGTGAGTGTATATGTGTATATAGACATGTATGTACACACACACACACACACACACACACACACATATATATAATAGCTAAATTACTTCATCACCTTACTCAGCACAAACATAAAACCCCTCACGTCGCATATTCCATCCCACTCTATTCGCATACATTCATGCAAGTTATAACATGCAGCACATTTACGCAATCAATTACCTGCATTTTAGACACGAGCACCCTAACCCCGCCACCATACACAAACACGCACATACACACACACACACACACACACACACAGAGGCACACACACACACACACACACACACACACACACACACACACACACACACACAGACACACACACACACAGACACACACACACACACACACACACACATACTCTCTCTCATTCATAGCTATATGCAAGTGACAGTCTGTAGTAAATAGAAGCTTCTTCAATCATTGAAACTTTAAGAACGCCGATTAGACTTGAAGATCAACATAGCCGTACAGAAAATGATCCGGGAATTGGTTTTGCTTGTCAACTAGAGTGATATTTACTGTTATATCACCCTAGTCAATTTAGCATTCATTTAACATTTCATGCTTCGGCTCTAATTAAAGAATAAATTGTAAAACCTTTCAAATTAAAGTATGTCGAAAATGATGGGCTTGCCATTCAAATCCCCCCCCCTTTTTTGTTTTTAACCATTTATTTTCTTTTATATATATATAGCGATAAAAATGATACCGGTGGAGCGATTTCAGATCCCCTCCCATCTCTACTCCCCACGTTCAGCTTATCTTCCGGTAACTTGAAACCACGTTCAGAATATCGGTGGTAGAGGGGAGTAGTATGAAATTGATTTCAAATTACTTCCGGGGTAGTCTGAAATCCATTTCATACAATCCTTACGAGAAATATATACCGTTTGTATTTGAAGTGTATAAATATATTTCGTTTTGTATATAAATACATTACGTTCACATTTAAAGCGTATGGATAGATTTTGTTTTGTATAATAGATATGTTTTGTTTGCATTTAAAATGTATTAATACATTTTGTTTTGTATATAAATACATTACGTTTGCATTTTAAGCGTATGAGTACTAAAATATTTTGTTTCCTATAATATATATTTTGATCGCATTTGAAATGTATAAATATGTATACGATTACATTTTATCTATAATAACAAACGCGAAATTCTGTCTGTCCGTCCGTTCGGGACCCCTGTATCTCAATCTAAATTTGCTCTACGCAGACATATTATATCTTTTTGGAATCAGGATGATCCTGGGACTGAAAATCTGCCCTTCATTTGGTTCTTGAACATTCAGCATTGGGATCAGGTTTGGATGAGGATTTGTTATATGCTAACAGTTGAAAATTCAAATTTTAAAAGAATTCCAAAAATTTGCGAACTTCCAAGTTTTTCCTTTAAACTGAATTTAAAGTAATATCATATTGGTAGGGTTAAACACATTATTATTATTGCTCTCTTTAGTTTTGGCTCGCAGGCCCAATTAGCACTCCGCGGGAACTAGTTTAAAAGTCCGCACGGAGTGCAGCTTTTAAGCTTTTAATAAATTCGAACTAAAATAAAAGTTTTGAAGTATCAGAGTAATGTTTTTATTTGAAAATATTGCAGACTCTAAATCTCTGATGTTCAAAGTGTTTTTTAAGGCAACATAAAAAAATATTCGGAGAATTTTAAAAACCCGATATTTTCATTTTATTTTCACATTTTGAGATTTTTTACAATTTTTTCATTTACCAATTAAATACAAAGAAACAAGAAAAAAGAGAGATAAGAAAGGGAAAATAAGAAAGAAGAAAAGGGGGTAAAACAGCATAAGCTGGAGGGGTGGGGAAATAGACCACATACCTCAGAACAATGGTGAGTTCAGCTGCGCCCATTCGAGGATGCTTTCGAGATCTTTTTTCACGGAATCGGTACATGTTAGGCGTGTGTTGTCTAAGTTGTGTGGGGATGATGCATGGCTGGAGAAAATTGTGGGAAAATGGTGATGAGTAGTACCATATACGTTGTTGGACTTGACGGCATTATGTGATTGTTGCTGCCAGGGAGAATGGCCAGTGAGACTCGCTGCAGCAGCCACTCCACCTCGCAGGGCTCATTTCTGCGATGGGCCGCTGGCTGTTATTCCTATTTTGAAGAGGAAATCAGCAGTACGGGGTCCAAAACCACCTGACGTCACGACGGCGACCGACACTCATTTAATGCTACGAACATATGAGTTGTAAGCGTTAGCAGTTATCATTTTAGCTAAATCAGAGGGACGGGTAACACCAACAGTGCAAGGATAATTTGAAATCGGGATAATCTGAAATTGATTTCATATCACCGGGGGATAACTCGAAGTCTTTATACCAGTAATAGTGGTGATAGTAGTTATGTTGATGGAGTACGTCCATAAATTACTGGCGTGAACCTCATCTCTGTTTGTCAAAGTATACTCGTAGGAGTGAACTCTGACAGGTAAAAACAAACAGGTTAAAACTTGGTTGTTGTTGTTGTTGCTGCTGTTGTTTAGCCACAAGTGAGCCCCGATTGAGCAGAACTGTGACAAAAGGCATTCCAACTAAAGCTATCTATGAGTCTTTATTTTCAGGCATAGTGAATTATAGCTGCATTATCCAATATGCTCTTCTTTTCCGCAAGACGGCAAGAAGGAATATATGCAAGATTTCATTGCCATTTACGACAGGAATAGATGGAAACTTTCTCTTTCAATTTTCTCCATCGGTAAGTGATACCTTCTCATAGATCCTGTAAACGGTCTAGATCAGTAGTTAATTCTGAACCAGGGTCCATATAACCCCTTGAAGTCCATATAAGATTTTGCTGTTAAAATTTATGTGCAATAAATTGCTTATACTTCTAGAATATGTAAAATATTTTAACCAAATTTTTAAATACAATTCCTAATAATATCTAATTATAAAAATATAATGGGATTTTTTAAAACGTAGAATGGCTATGAGAGTCCATCAGAATAGGTTGAGAAACATGGTTGAGAACCACTTGTCTAGATGGACTGATAAAGCGATAATTGACCTTGACACGGAGTCAGCGTAGCACTGAAGATGTGATTCAATCTGACGACTTTTCAGCTGCGACCACAATATTCTTTCATTCGGTTCTCATCCTATGCTCCTTTGCTAAATACATAATTAAGACTAAACAACAATATAGAAATGAATTTTTGCAGTTTAGAAACGCAAGTTGCAGATACGACGTGTAAGTATCCTGATGACTATTCGATGGTTTGGTTTATACAATTAACCGAACTTATCGCTCTCGCGTTAGAAGTACAGTGAACCAGTGATACTGATCTGTTGGTAACCAGTGACCAACGACGCTATAGTTCACAAATTGCAATATGAAATAAGTAATATTCTGTACGTAGAGAATCATTGAACTCCCGATTTATTAATCTTTCTGTTATCTTTCTTTTGTCTTTCTTTTACTTGTTTCAATAACTGGATTACAGCGATGCTGGGGCATCGCCTTGAAGGGTTCAGCCGAACAAATCGACCCCAATATTTATTTTTTAGAGACTGGTATTTTATTCTATCGGCATCTTTTTGCCGCGAACTGGTAAGTTACGGGGACGTAAACAAACCAGCAACAGTGGTCAAGTGATGTTGAGTGGACAAACGCAAAAACAAACACAAATACGCACAATATACGATGGAGTTCCACACGATTTCCTTTTACCAAATTCACGCATTGATCGGATCCAGCTAAAGTAGAAGATCCTTGACAAAAAGTGTCGCGCACTGGAACTGAACCTGAAATCAGGTACAAAGCGTACCTTTTAACCACACTGCCATGCCTTGTGCCTAATAAGCAGTTTAAGTAAAAAAAATATCAACTCAGTCATAACTAAATTAATATTAGAATTCAAACCGAGATTGTCAAACATTGTACAACATTGCTGCTGTAATTATTATAATCTATTACTCTAATTAGTGATTCTCTGTCAGTTGCAAATATGACTCATATTTATACTTTATTTTAGTCTTTGATAATTATTTTTACTGACAAATTTGAAATAATTTTTGTAAGGTTTCTTTGATTTTAAACTTTTTCTTTTATAATGTATTTATTCTATTTGCAACAATAATTAATTGCAAAATGAAAGTAAATTAATTAATAAGATGTTATTTAAAGTGAAAATCCAATTTGTAGTGAATGTAGTGTATGTATATAGGAGTTATATCTATCCATCCATCCATCCATCCATCCATCCATGCATACATACATATATGCATACATACATACTTGAAATGAAATTTGGCGAGTCCAAATGTGCATTTTTGGTGGTAAGACACGGCAAAGTTGTCTTTATCCGATACACTAAACCTGAACAACCTAGAAATACAGTCTTTGTTCTCTAAGTATCTTGTACAGGATGAGAGTCATATCTGTGATGGGCCTCTCAATAAATAAGGGACAAGGAACGAGTACATCAAGACAGTTAAAGAAATATAGTGATCTGAACTCTCAGTTTACAAAAAGTATATCTCCCACAACACCTTTGCCGTGCCTATCCTCAAGACAACATTTGACCTTCTAAACTGAGCAAGAGCTCAGTGAAATAGACGTACAAACTCGCAAGTTGCTCAGTATTACTAGAAAGTTAAAAAAACAATGGAGTTATAGACAGGCTATACTTGCCACACGATACGCAAATATTATAAACAAAACATTCAAAAGAGATGTCTCAAGAATTCAATCACTACTACCATCCACAACAAGTTCACTTTCAGGGCACTTAACATCCTACTACTAACATCCTACTACTATCATAGCACTCCCGTCTTCTTCTTCTTCTTCTTCTTCTTCTTCTTCTTCTTCTTCTTCTTCTTCTTCTTCTTCTTCTTCTTCTTCTTCTTCTTCTTCTCTGCCAAGAATTCACAACAACCTCGAACCCACAAGAGTAAACAAGAGAGACAGAGACAGGCAGAAGCAAAGAAAATGCCCCTTGTATTTGAATACTATGCAAATATTGTTTTAAAAAAACTTTTCATTTATTTTTTCTAAAATTTAATTGTTTTCGATATTTATAGTTGAAAAAGTCTCAATGACCGAAACCGGTACTGAAATGTTTTTTATAAAATTATTTTAGCATTTTCTACCTTGACTTTTTTCCATACACACACACACACACACACACACACACACACACACACACACACACACACACACACACACACACACACACACACACACACATATCTATATATGTATGTATGTATGTATACATATGTATATATGTGTTATCTGCTAATGTCGACATTTTCAATAAGGCCGAATTTTATAACTCTGCCTAACTTAAAGCAGGTTATACAGAGAAAGTTACCTACATTAATTGAATAATGATATACGTACACGCACATATACACACCTATATACAAACACGCACTTCAGTATATCTTCTATTATACCCGACTTGCTTCTTTTGTACCAACTTCAGGTTACGTACGTCCAAACAAAATCTTTGCACTAGAATATTGTATAGGGGGTTATTTGTAAACACAATATCAAAACTAATATATTTTATATAACAGACAATTACCCACGCACGTACGTTTTGAATAGCAGACGAATGCTCTACGTGGTTGCTCAGTATGTTAGAAAAGGTCAGCAAAATCTTTCTTAAATGAAGCGCTAATGTTTTTTTTAAAATACATTAGGTAATGTAATTTTAAACTGTTCATATAAAAATGAGATTGTTATGGTAAGTATGCCCCTGATCATAGGTCTTCTCGATTGACTTGAGGCTAAATAAAATGGTTCCACATTGAACAAATATCAACACATTCACATATGTAGACGAACTGGATAATTTTTTATTTTTCTTCTCATCGTCAGAAATTTTTCAAATTTTCTACTCTGATGTAGTTTTGCATACTGATGACAAAAATCACATTTATTCTCTCTAGAAATCAATAACTAAAACGGTACAGACTTTTAAAATTATGTAATTTTAGCTAAAAAGGAAGTCTCCATTTCTCACATACCGGAAGTCGCAGTTGTCTGTTTCCATTAACATTAGCATTAACATTATCGTTGTTATCCCTGTATTAACGATAAGAAAATGAAAAATGATCAAACTTTGAATTTAAGTAGAGTAATCTAATCGAGCTGTACTACATACATTTTGATACTCCAAGAAAGTTATGCACCGTAATTTAAAGTACAATCCATTATCACGAACAAACATAATTGATCGCCACAATCACCCTTCCAACTATCTAAAATTAGCAATCACAAAACACCGCCACCAGCTTTGTCATGTTAGTAACGTTCACTTCGCAATCATGAGGTACTGGGTTCGATCCCAAGTTGTGACATCTTGGACATGCATCTTTTTCCATAGTTTTGGGTTGACTCAAACTTCGTAGGTGAAATTGGACATGCGGAAACTGTTTGGAAGTCCTTCGGATGAAGTGTAGGTGTGATTCAAAGATCTAGTATTTAATGGTGTCACATACTGTGTCACGGTGATTTCGACTGAAAATTGTGTTAAAGGTACGCGTGTCTGTGGAACACTTGGTCACTTAAACGCTTATTGAATGATCGGATAGCTCGGTTGATCGACCAAATGAAGGATTGTTGATCCTGGCAACCGACAAAAAATCAATCTTCATCTCAGAAACTACTGAAGTCAGAAAACTCAATTACCTTCTCATAATTTGCTGAAGTTAAATAAACATAAGGCGACGATTAAAGAGTAAAATGAAAAAGAAATGTCTTTTAAAACTCCTTTTCGAAACTTACTTTGCTTTAACAAGTTACCTAGATATTAAATTCGTTGCCACACCCCTTTCAACAGATCGTATGCTCAACCTATACGAAAAATGAAATCAGTTACATGAAAAATGAAATGCAATAGAAATAAGTTCACTTACATAAGTACGAAATAAGTACACTCGCATAAGACTACAACTACTTAGAGATAGTGATGGCTATAGCTGTAAGTTGCGCAATGTGCATACACTGAACACATATCTCTCAGTTAGACATTCTTATTCCATTTTACTTCTCAACTTTGCTAATGCAGCAATAAATTTCCTGTAGCAGTTGACAAGTCTCAAAAGCTGTTTAACTTCCTTATTAGAAGAACGTTTTAAGCTATTAATCTTGTTAATTAGTCACTATGAAGGTTTACGCCATCGACTCTAAGACACGAATCTAGAAACTCCATATCTTATAATAGTAAACATTTTTATTTACACTGAAAGAGACGTCTATATCCTTCAGACATTCAACAAATAAATTTTATCTTTTCTGAAGCTTTGCAAGTATTGCAGCATATGCCAATATATGATCTTGGTAAACAAATTCTCCCGTGACTATCTTGAAAACTGTTTCCTCGCAATGTTTGAAAATTGTATTAGAATTCTTGTGGCCCATTTACAATATATTTATTCTGAATACAAGATAGAAAGCTGTTATTAACTTTACATATGCTCCTGCTCTGTTTATCATGTTTAATTTGCCAACAAGTAGACAACAGGTCAATCTTGAAAAAAATCTTGGCGCCTTTAATTCTCGAAGGCACAATTTACACATTCAGAGATGATATCTAACTGCTCGGTTACGATTATTTAGAAGTACTTTATAATCCCTGTACATAAACTAAGCTTTTCTGTCTTTTATCTCGGCTTGATTTCGAGAAATGCATTTGTAACATCTTCATCTGAACGTGGGATAGTTATTTCCATTTGATAAAATCTTATTAATTCATTATTAACTTAGCTTTTCTAAATTGAATAGGCGCTGACGTAGCAGAAGTTGAAAGAAAGATGTTGATGCGTTAAAATGACCAATTAACTTTATACCTTCATATGAATTAAAATAAAGAGAGGACTTACAAACATCAAGCAGATCACACTCAATCAATTCAGTGCCATGGGAACTTTTAGTAACTACAAACTGATGAGAATGAGGATTATTATTGTGACTGTTAACAGTCTATTTCACCAATAACCTGTAATTCTGAGCCATCAAATGAAGTCGGCGCGATGAAAGCTTAATTGGTAATCTTAAAGAGACAGCAATATTGTGGCTTGAAATAGAACAAGTGTCAGCAGAATATACTTGCATATATATATCAGTACCCCGTTTAGTTGTACCATTCTTTGGATGATTTCCAGAGCACACAATTCGTATTATCATCATTACTCTCTGAATCCACCCTCCTTTCAGTTAGTTCGGTACTTAAATTATGAACATTCTGAAATCGACAAACTTCTATGAAATGCCCAATTTTACCACAATTATTGCTCTTAGACTTGAAAACGGAGTATCTTCCAAGATTATGCCTTCTTCCTCAATAACTACAATTAGTGCTTAAATTTATATGAATTCTTGTGGAAAAAAATGTTTATTGCTGCAGATATATTATTAATATTATTACAGGAGTATAAGGCGGAGAGCTGCAGGATCGTTAGCACGCTGGGCAAAATGTGTAGCGACCTTTTGTCCGTTTTTACATTCTGAGGTCAAATTCCGCCGAGACCAACCTTGTCTTTCATCCTTTCGTGATCGATACAATAAGTACCGGTTGATCACTGGGGTCGATTTAATCGACTTAACCCCACTCCCGAACTTGCTGGCCTTGTGCCAAAATTTGAAACCAATATTGTTGCAGGAGCAAACGGGGTGAACAGGACATTTCTTTCGGCCTTAGGCTCTGAATTCACATTTAGCCAACGTCAATATTTACCTTTTTTTCCTTTCGGGATCAATGAAATAAGTACCAGGTGGGCACTGGGGTCGATGTAATCCATTTTATTCCCCCCACACCACAAATTCCAAGCCCTGTGTCTAGAGTAAAAAGAATGTAATCTTAACTGTAATTAATGTAATTAATAGAATCGTGAGTTTTGGATAAAAATCTTGCGGTATTTTTACGATTATGTTCTGAGTTCAAATACTACTTTTCGTCTCTCCGGGATAAAATGAAGTACCACTCAAATACCGGGATAGACTTAATAATTAACGTCACAAAAATGCCAGAAGGAAGAAGTAATTGGAAATAAAGCAAATTGGAATAGTGTTGCCACTTTCCTTTCCACTGCTTCTAAAGTGTTGTTAGGAATGGACAAGTTCAGAAGTTCAGAGATATAGCAGCATCTGAGTTTACTCTAAAATGTTCGAATAATTTAAGTTTACTCTCTATTGATCTCATACCAGATATGTAGACCAATCTGTTTAACCCCTGCTTTGGATCATCTTCTATTGTTTAAACTGAGCTGAAGAATTAGATTTCACGATTGATTTCACGATTGATAATTTTCTTTGCGCTTAATTTCCTAAAAGTTTTCAGCAACTAATAATTGTGTAAGTCCACAACAGAAAGATAAAAATCTTCGAATATGTCATATTCCATGTTGTGGTTCAATTTTAGCCTAGTAATTTACAAGGAACACTGGCACACTGTCCCCTACATTGAAACGGTAGTCACCTTAAATGTAGACATGGAAACGGTATGCAACACACAACGATATTAGCATAACAATAACATCGCGGACTAGGTAGATGGTGGTCAGATTGTTGATTTATTAGAAAAAGTTTTATTAGAAAATGATTCTAATAATTTTACTAAAAACAGGATAATTGAGATAACTGACCCCAGTACTTATCTTTTAAAGCCTAATACTTATTCTACCAGTCACTTTTGCCGAACCGCTAATTCACGGAAATGTAAACGCACCAACACCGGTTATCAAGCGGTGGTGGCAAATAAATAAACACAGACACAAAGACACACACAGCCACACATGCACGCGCACACGCTCACACACACACACACACACACACACACACACACACACACACACACACACACACACACACACACACACACACACACACACACACACACACACGCACACACATAAGAGGCAACGCCAGGTCATCAGTGTCACTTGAGCTCATCTCAGATTTCGCATAAGACACATGCCTGCTTGAAGAATTTCACGTTTTTCCGTAATATTTCTAGCTCAAATGGCTTATTTTTTATATCTAGCCCTCTGTCTTTCTCCATTCCTAAGTTAAGGGCAAACATTAAGCAACTCTGCAAAACAGAACTGATCTTTCCACACAGACGCACAGAATAACAGCAATTAAATAACGACGACGGGGTGCACAGCAAACATCAACGAGATGATTGTCGTCAGTAATTTTGACAAGAGATGCCAGTTAGTCTTTTACACCAGCCAGGCTCGTTCGTATCAACCTGAGTTACTGGATAATTTTTCGTTCCTTTAATAATATTGTAGAAAACAGAATTTGAATTACTTTTAATTCTTACGGTCATAGATAACAACTCGAGCTGTAACTTCTGAGCCCGATTCAGACGCGTGTGAACGATGTCGAGAGAACGTCTGCTATGATTATTTTTTGACCTAAGGCACATTTAAGACAACTGCCAGACGTTGGCCGAAAATGAATGAACTGCGACCAGGCTCAAAAAAAAAAAAGGTGTCAGAGTTATTGGCTGAAATTACATACTTGAAGTCAGTGTTGGCAAAAATTAAATCAACTTGTAAATACACGTTCACTACTAAATTTATACCCGAATAGCCCGAGTGCTGGAATCGCCACTGATATATATCTATATCGTTGCTATTATGTTGTACTGTCGTATGTCCAAATTTGGACAAATGCATTGTTTCCATATTTAATTTTGCTTGCAGTAGCCCGTTCTCTTGGTCAAACTATCGTATCTTCAGCTACTTCAGATGAAAATTGCCAAAGTGTAGTACAACGGTTTAACATCTTTTAAACGACAGTTTTGCAAAAATATTTCTGACTGAAAATATACATGCATAGAGTTACGATTTTATGCCCCCCCCCAAAATATTATTGCTAAGCTGAAACTGTTGCTAATGTAAACAGAAATGGAATGGGGAAACTATTTTTTCGTTTTCAAAAGGCAAAGTTTTGGACTTACGGCACTTGCATAACAGCAACGATATATATATATATATATATATATATATATATATATATATATATATATATATATATATATATATATATATATATAGTATTGGCTGGAGCAATAAGAAGATCGTCAAATATAAATGGAATTAATAGAGTATTGCAAGAAGCACATACTCTGTCTGTCTGTCTGTCTGTCACTGTCTCCGCGTTTGTCTCTCGCTCTCTGTCTGTCTGTATCTGTGTTTGTCTCTCGCTGTTTGTTTGTCTGTCTGTCCGTTCGTCCATCTGTCTCTCTCCCCCTCTCACTTCCTCTGTCTCCCTCCCTCTCTGAAGCTTTAGCGCAGCAGCAAACGTACTATTTTGCTGTGCTAATGAGAACGAATAATTTTTATTAGGTAGTGAAGGACAGATTTGATGTTTGTTGATGGCGCAAAAAGAATGCAGAAACGCATGCATCCTACGAGCCACTGACGTCATTTACAGCACAATATGTTTTCACAGTTGTCTGCTAGGAGGAGAATTTTTTCTCGAGGCTATTTCTGCAACGAAAAGTCTTCTGACATCCAAGTGTCGTCGAACATGCATTACACGATATATATTATTCAACACTGCTTTATGCGACTTCGCTTATTAAATATACATTAATCAAGCTTTACGCACATCAACAAACATACCGTTATTCTGTGCTGATAAAACTAATCGTTCTTGTGGGACTTTGAAGACCAGATTTGGAGTTCGTAACTGACGACATGAAAAAACGTAGAAATGCATGCAGGCCTTGTACCTGAATTGAAAGCAATTATTAATGGCACCAGTGCAAATTATAATGTACCTTCATAATATTGTTCCATATTTCAATTATGGTATAATTTTCGTTTTATAGTTACGATTGTTTCAAACGTAATACTCAGATTTATTTCATTACCTTAAAGGGCTATTCTCGTATGACGTATGTGACAGCCACAGACAAATTATGAAATATCTAAGTTTTAAATCCTGAACCTTTTCAAGAATTATATTGATTCATTTTTACAGTAAAGTTTTAATCAAATTTCTCTTTACTTGGAATGGATGTTGAATTTTTTAAAGAGGATCTAGAATGAATAACGTACGTGTCAATGCACAAAATAACTACTTCCACCGGTAAATATTGATTTCAAATTTTGGCACAAAAATATTATCTGTTAATTCCCCTGAATTTCTCTTAAACAGCCTAAAAAGCTTCACGGTGTTTATTTACGTTAACCTTGAAATTTCAGAAAATGCTAATGTGTTTGCTGGGTAACGATGTTTATGATCACAATTTGCATTTACCTGCTGTGATGTGCGTGACAAAATGGATGTGAGGTACGTGACAAAAAATTTCATATTAAAGACAACGCTGTAAGAGCTTAATTAATGTTGATGTATATCGATATCTGGTCAAAAATGAACCATTTCAACGTACCGTTACAGGTATATAGCAATTTTTCTGAGTATTCTAAAAATGTTTGAAAAACCAGTTTTGTTGATTCAAAAGATTATATTTCAATTATGTCTTCACTTTCATTCCATAGTTAAAGTTTTCTTTTTAACTCGAATACATGTCGTGTCCAGCAGAATAAAATAGATTTATATTTTAACCACATTTTCTTCTGAATGTTTACTGTTCACCACATTCATAGTGAATTTCCCCCACCATGTCTGGACTGTATACGTTATTTATTTCCTGGGTTATTAGTGCCTGTCGTACAATTGTTAATGTTTATATTGTTGACTTGATATTGCAAATTTGGCCATTTATTTGGATATGATAAAGACTAAATCTAATTTATTCATTGCTGCAGCCAAATAATGTAAGATAAAAGTTTTATATTTTCACATAAAACTGTTGACACATGTTTTTTTTTATGATGAGAGAGATAAACACAAATAAATTAACCGTTAATTCTGTTAATTCTTTGGACACGATGACTGGTGAAGCGATCAGATATTTTACAATAGATAACAGTATAAACTTTAAATTTGGTTATTACTGGTTACTTCCAGCAAACTTTTTTGACCACAGTTAATCATAAAGCTAATTATACTTTCTCGTCAATGTAACGAACCCCACAAAATTTTAATTAATGAAAACTTCTAAGCTCGCTATATCAATTATGTTGGCATTCACTTTATTATTTGTTTTTCAAGCTGAGGAAAAGCCCAGCAATCTCATCTACCCCCCCCCCCCCCCAGTAATTCTTTTACGTTGTCACACCACTCAGAATTTATTGACTAAAACCTTATATATCACTTAAGCGGTTATAAATCTGGCAATCTTGGTAAAAATTATACTTTACTGCGGAGGTCCAATAAAACTGAAACTTCTACAGTTTTCTCCGCAAACAGGGACAAACAGAAAGACAGACTTACACACAAACACACACACACACAAACACACACACACACACAAACACATACACACACACACACACACACACACACATATATATATATATATATATATATATATATATGTGTGTGTGTGTGTGTGTATACGACGGGCTTCTTTCGGTTTCCGTCAATCAAGCCCTCTTACAAGGCTTTGGTTGACCTGTGGATATAGTAGAAGACACTTGCCTAAAGTGACAAGCAGTGGGACAGAACTCGAAACCATGTGGTTGAGAAGCAAACTTCTTGCCACACAGCTATGCCTACACACACGCACACACACACGCACACACACACGCACACACACACGCACACACATACAGCACTCACACATTTAATATAATGAAGGCTGCGAGCTGGCAGACATGTTAGCAAGTCGGGCGAAATGCTCAGCGGTATTTCGTCTGCTGCTACGTTCTGAGTTCAAATTCCGCCGAGGTCGACTTAGCCTTTCATCCTTTCGAGGTCGATTAAATAAGTACCATTTACGCACTGGGGTCGATGTAATCGACTTAATCCCTTTGTCTGTCCTTGTTTGTCCCCTCTATGTTTAGCCCCTTATGGGTAATAAAGAAATAAGAAACATTAGCATGCTGGGCGAAATGCTTCGCGGTATTTCGTCTGTCTTTACGTTCTGAGTTCAAATTCCGCTGAGGTCGACTTTGCCTTTCATACTTTCGGGATCGATAAATTAAGTACCAGTTGCGTACTGGGTCGATTTAATCAACTGGCCCCTCCCCCAAAATTGCGGGCCTTGTGCCTAGACTAGAAAAGAATATAATGTATAATGTCATTCTGCTTGTCACAATGTTTAAATACTCATTTGACTCTAAACAACCTTCGCCATGGAAGGAAAAAGATGGCATACTCGAAATATTTAACATGATGCGGCAACTTCGATTGTTACGTTTTAAACAATGAAGTTTGACAAAGCCTATTTCTTTCAGAGAGAGAGAGAGAGAGAGAGAGAGAGAGATAGAGAGAGAGAGAGAGAAAGAGAGAACAAAAAAGAAAGTATTTTATCAAGGTAGTCAAAGTGAATCTGGATGAGAATCGAACTCAGAGCGCAGAGAAGTGGTTCGAATACCGCTTTGCCGGTTCACCTCTTTATTTAAGCTCTTGTGCATTAGTAACGTCTATATATATTTGCTCATCTCTTCCAAATGACAAAACATTTAATATATCAAGGGAACAAGAGACAAGACACTTAACCTATAATGACTTCAATTTTCTGAGTTGAAACTAAATTGAAGTTGACGCTTATTATTTGATAAAGATTCAGAGGGTTTTAGACTTTTTAAACTCCCCTAACACCATGTCGAAGGAAGAAGAATTATATGGATGGTAACTCGATTTCTTCTTCTCATTAATAAAAAGTCAAAGAGGAAGCGAAAAATTTTCACCAATTTTTTTATTTCATAGGGCGATGTTATTTGTTAACTTGAGAAAACGCGCGCACACACACACACACACACACACACACACACACACACACACACACACACACACACGCACACACAAATGTGTGTGTATGTATATACATGTATATGTTATACTCCCGTACACACACATATATCTTTTCTACTCTAGGTACCAGGCCCGAAATTAAGGCCTCGCACTTAATGACCACAATGTATTACAGGAATATTGTATGTGAGTGTAAATTTAGGTTTGTACGAGGGAGAGTTAAAAATTATACGCACTTTTGTTTTTTCAATGTATTTACACAAAAGTAGGGGATAAACAACTACGTCATTTTTCTATATAGTCTCCTTCCTTTTCGATACACTTGGTTCAGCTGTCCATAAGCTTGCGTATTCCCTCCAAAAAAGAAGGTTTTCGGTTGGTCGTGCTCCCATTTATGCACCACTTCCTTCACATCTTCATTCGTTGGAAATCGACGACCTCACAAATCATCTTTGAGCGGTCTAAAGATATGATAGTCGGAAGGCGCGAGATCTGGGCGGTAGGCAGAGTGTTCCAGCACCTCAAATTGGTTAATGGTTTTAACGGCCTCGGCAGCCGTGTATGGGTATGTATTGTCATGCAACAACAAAACTTTCTTCGATTGTAGACTTCGGCGTTTGGTGCAAATTACTGGCTTCAGTTTGTTGGCCAGCAAATCACTGTATCTTGCACTGTTGATCGTACACCACTTTTCTAGGTAGTCTTCCAGTATAGACTCTTTTGAGTCCCAATAAAGGGTTATCATCACCTTTCCGCAGACGACTGTGTTTTGAATTCCTTCGTCACTGGCGAGCTAGGATGTTTCCGCTCAATTCTCTGTCTTTTAGATTCTGCTTCGTAATGATGGACCCACGTTTCATCTCCTCTGACTATTGTGCTCAGAAATTCATCGCCCTCATTGTTGTAGCGATCGAGTAAATGTTGGCAGACTCAAGACATTTGCGCTTGTGCTCTGCAGTAAGCTCTCTTGGCATCCATCTTGCACAGGTTTATGGAAGCCGATCTTATCGTGGATGATTTGATAGGCAGAACTATGAACTCATCGATGATAATTCGCTGGTTCACCATTACCATCTCTCGAGCTTGCTGAATCTTGTCCGGCCACTTTTAAACTTCTCGATCTTCGTACTGTGCTAAAAGCCTCCGATGAATTTCAGTACCTGTCATACCTTTCGACCAAAGAAATCGGATCACTGCTCTTTGTTCTTCTTTGGTGCACATTGCTACGGGAGCGGCCATGCTTACACTGTAAAACCAGAAAGAAAAATGGCACAATCAGGCTCAAACTTTGACCGCGTGACCACAATAGTACCAACTATAAGCACGCACGCGCAGAAGGTAGTATGACAATAATAAAGATATGCTACAGCGAAAGTGTGAATAATTTTTGACTTCCTCTCATATGTACGAGTAAAAGAGAAAATAAGCAAATACCTAAGAAAGAATGAAGCTTGGTGATAATATGGACTCTATATCATGTACAATCTATAGCTGTATATTTTTAGTGTACCATTACCTCGACTATCAGACTACTGTTATCGTTAGATCTTTAGCTTATTTCTGGACATCTATATGCTTATATCCTTTTAGCTATTTTCTTCTACAGTTAGCTTCTATATTTTAGTTGAAAGCATAAAATAACACGAAGCAGTCAACAATGAATATCCTAAAAGCAAAACTATTGATTGTTTTAAATAGCTATCTTTTAAATACGATGTACAATTGCTTACGTTTAAAGTGTTTTAACGACTAACACCTTTGATCTGAACTTGTTTTAGAATTTTAATTTTAAATAGTGTAAACAGTAATAATTCTTTAGTGCTAACACCATTGGGAATAATTTTGCTTTAGTTATTTATTTATGTATGTATTACGAGTATGATATTCATCAAGTCTTACAGTATTTTATAACATACTCAATAAAAATAGCTCAATATCATCTGAGAGCATAAAAGTAAAATCGCCAAATTGAACATATCGCCAAAAATAATTATTAATTTATTCAATAATAATGAAAATCCGAGTTGGCAACCATAAAATTGTAATAATGCATATGGAAATATGGAAATGGGTTTTTAACGGACCTTTCCGTATTTTTGACACAGTTTTCTAAGTTAAAAGATTAGTTGATAATTTTACATCGTTGCCATGGTGATATTTAGTTATTGTATTGCGTCCATACTGGGGCATTGCCTTCAAGATTTTTTTAGCCAATTATGTCAAAGCTAAATCCTCTATAATTTCCTTTTTATTTCTATTTAAGGAAAGTCCACAAGCGTCACGTCTCCTTAGAGTGTTATTTACTATTTAAAGACTTAAGAACAACAAAATTTTGCAACCAGTTTTCACCTGTATCCATAACATATGCAATCTCAGTTCACACACACACACACACACACACACACACACACACACACACACACACACATATATATATGTCTTTTATCTTATTATTTTTCAATGATTTGGCTGCAGTCTTGCTGGAGCACCGCCTTCAAAGGTCTTGTCAAACAAATCGAGCCCGATGCTTATTTCTTAAAGCTTGAGTCTTATTCTATCGGTATTTTTGCAGAGTCATTACGTTATTGGGACGTAAACAAACCAACATCGATTGTCAAGTGGTGGTAGGCGATAAACACACACACGCACAGGTACACACAGAGACACACACACACAAACACAAACACACATACACAACGGCCTTCTTTCAGTTTCCGCCTACCAAATCCACTCACAAGGCTTTGGTCCGTTCGGGACACTTTCACAATGTGTAACACAGTGGGATCGAATCTGGAATTATGTAGTTGGGAAGCGAACTTCTTACACACTGCAATGATTTCTTTTGGAACGGTAAATTTCAAAGCAGATAAAGCTATAAATCAGAACGAATAAGTATTTATTTCTTTATTGTTCACAAGGGGCTAAACATAGAGAAGACAAGCAAGGACAGACAAACAAGGAATTAAGTTGATTACATCGACCCCAGTGCGTAACTGGTACTCATTTAATCGACCCCGAAAGGATCAAAGGCAAAGTCAACCTCGGCAGAATTTGAACTCAGAACGTCAAGACAGACGAAATACCGCTAGGCATTTCGCCCAATATGCAAACGTTTCTGCCAGCTCGCCACCTTACAACGAATAAATATTGGGTTAAAAAACATTTTGGACAGAAAACGTCGACGGCTGCCCGTCAGCGCATACACTCATATAAAAACACACACATAATAAATACATGCATGCATGCATACATACATACATACATACACATATACATCTATACATATGCATATAAATATACATATATATATATGTGGGTATATATATATATATATATATATATATATATATATATATATATATATATATATATATATATATATATATATATATATATATATATATATATATTATATATATGTATATAAGGTTATGAAGGGTATTAGATTCAACCAAACCCAAGGATACAGGTAATACCAAGTAAGTGCTGTATACCGGCTAGTTTTGCCCCTTTCGTTGTATAAACATGAGTGGAGAATATAACATAAGTCGTGTATTAGCGTGTGTATGTATAAAGAGAGAAAAGGATAAAGAGACCAATGGCAAAGTTAGAAATAAATTTTATGGATAAAGTCTTCCAGCTGTTTCAGGGAAAATACAATGTATCCCTTCATCGGAGACGGTAATAGTAGAAGAATGGATTATTACATCTATAAGAGGAGAGTAAACAACACACAAATTACTCCGGACACGATATGATATATATCCACCTTTGCTACTACAATCATCTCCGGAAAATACCCACAAGGATTATTTACATGGATGTTTACTGCTGGAATGGAAATATACTCCAAGTACTGTTTATTCTTTGTTCTTTCTTCTGCGCATCACTCTCACTTCTTACTACAAATCGCCTCTAATAGATGTAATAATCCATTCCTCTACTATTACCGTCTCCGATGAAGGGATACATTGGATTTTCCCTGAAACAGCTGTAAGACTTTATCCATAAAATTTATTTCTAACTTTGTCATTGGTCTCTTTATCCTTTTCTCTCTTTATATATATATATATATATATATATATATATATATATATATATATATATATATATATATATATATATATATATATATATATATATACACTAACATAAATAATATATAATTATATGCATATATCCATACATATATGTACATACCTACATCTATATGTATACATACATGCATATGTGGGTATAGGACGTTAAACACAATGAGAAACGAAAACATAAAGACGAAGACAGAAAAAGAACTTTTTTTCGAACGACGAAAAACACAAACAGAGAAACGAGACATGCAACACAAAGAATATTACCCTTCTTCAGTTGTCCCTCCGCGTTTCGAAGGCAAGGACAATACGCGACTTCGTTGGAACAGTCCTACCCGCAAATTAATTAAATTTGGAATTTTTTGCAGAGGGTGAAAGTGTAGACAAGAACAGGACAGTGAGAACAAGATAGTAAAAGACAGTAAAAACAAGACAGAACAGTGTAAACAAATGGTAAGGGCTGTTAGGCCAAGATGATAGAAAAATTATTATTTTGAACGCGAAGTTAGATGTGAATGAGAGACATAAAAATTCACGTCTTCTCTGTAGGAAGGCAGGAAGTAGAAATAAATTTTTTTACGTCACGTGTCAGCGACGAGAGGGCAAGGAGTCGGAGTGAGAGAGAGGGAACGGTGAAAGGACGAGAAGAATAGGGGAGGGTTGAGAGAGAAAAACAGAAAGGATGAAGAACAAGAGGGGGTGAGAGATAGACAGGGAAGTGATAGTAATAGTAGTAGAGTACGCAGTAGAAATATTAAGATAAAACTTACTTGGAGACTGTGCGTGGCATTCGATCATATAATAACATAAATAATATATAATTATATGCATATATCCATACATATATGTACATACCTACATCTATATGTATACATACATGCATATGTGGGTACAGGACATCACAAAAAACGTTAAACACAATGAGAAACAAAAGCATAAAGACGAAGACGGAAAACGAACTTTTTTTCGAACAACGAAAAGAAACAAACAGAGAAACGAGACATGCAACATAAAGAATATATATATATATGCACATTCATAATAAGTACATACACACATATGTAGGAGAAATACAGCAGATTCGTGGTCGGGGATTGAAACACCGGCCACCACATTCATTTTTAATGTTCTTGGATTGCACTCTTAAAATTCTTTTGCTTAACCTGTCATATTCTCTGTCATCTTTGCTGATGTGATAAGAATTCATGAGGTACACGCACAATAGCGAGAAAGCAGAGAATGGCGTATCTATTCAATTTAGATACGTTCTGACAGATTCGAACATGAATATCTCATTGCTATTGCATTTTCATCATCTGAGAGCACCTCCCATTCAATTCTGATTTGGGTGACCTCTTTCGGCTTTAACACACGTTACACACACACACACATACAGACACACACACACACACACACACACACACGCACACACACACATGCACACACACACACACGTGTATGCGTATTAGAAAACTGATAACATTAAAATCCTTTTTTATCTGACGAAAAAATACATGTCTAAGAACAGCATGCACCAAATAGTCACACATTGTCTAAAGGGGGGAGGTGTTCTCAGATGATAAAAAAGCAATTGCGATGCGATATTCACGTTCAAATCTGCAAAACGTATTTAAAATGAATAGATGCGTTATTACTTGGATATTTGCTAGTGTGGGTACACCCCACGAATCATTATCACATCAGCAAATAATTCGTTTGCTGACTCTCTATACACTAGAGCTCATGCTCTTGTTAAAGATTCATCGGGTTTGATGGAGATAGCTTTCACTGATGAGATGCATAACGAGGTCAAAACACTACAGTGTCTCAAAGTCTTCTTACACTGATAAATCGCATGTTATGGGACGAAGTGTCCTCCGATGAGTAAACAACAGATATACGCATCCGGATCTGCCAAAGCGATGAAGTGTTCTCTGATGCGCGAAAACAGCAAATATTTGGGTGATCTACCAGAGCGTATTCAGAAGGAATCATAAATTGATAAAAAGATACATTTGTCAAATTTTTAAAACAAGACGTTCATATTCACACTTTGACTCTTTGCTATACAGATACTCATAATACATACATACACACATTACATACATACATGCATACGTACATACGTACATACGTGCATACGTACATACATACATACGTGCATGCATTCATGCATAACCACGCATCTTAAACTTAGAAAAAAATAGGTACTAATCCACGCAAGCAGGAGTATAAAGAAAATAGACGCAGCTGAAAATGCACAGAAAGTGTGTCAGGAGATTTATTTGTATTAATATAAATACATTTAACCGGTTTCATATTTGTTTGCTTTTCAAAAGTGCAAGATTTGAGAGATGTGGAACTGTCACAAACTGTATCGTTTCTGCTCCGCACAACTGTCACATATATACAATTGCGCATGCAAGCGCACACGCAAAATATACATGTTTGTGTGTGTACGTGTGTGCACGCGCGAACATATACCAAAGAGTAAAAGTGCGAATATGTAAGAAAAAAGGAATACTTCAACAGGTTTACAAATTTATCTTTTTATCAATTCCTAATTTTTTATTTATTCTTGTGACATAGTTTTTCAGCAGATTCAATAACGCTGTTTTAATGTTCTTATGAACACACGTATATATTTGTACAGACATATAAATACATTATAAATACATACGTACATATAAACATGTACATACATATATACATGCATATATATGTGTGTATTTGAACGCAGCGTCTCACAAAAATTGTAAGTTTTCGTAAACTCATCCTCCGACGCTACTCTATCTCTTTCTCTTTCCTTTCTCCCCCCCCCCCGTTCATCCTCTGTACTACTACGTATCTCGCCTTACCCCTCTTGTTCTTCCTCTGTTACTACTACGTATCTCCTTTTCCCCCTCGTATTTCCTCTCTTTCTCTTTTCCTCTCGTTGCTCACCTATTCTTCTACTTCCTCCCTCTCTTTCTCCCTCTACCACTCTCTCTCTTCCCTTTACACCGGCATGGTCACATGCTTCCGGTCAATAATCCTTTCCTTCCTTGGCTTTCGCCAAGCAACGCACGCCACCACTTTGTCTCTCTCGGTTCCGTGCCTCATCGCGTTCATACACACATAATTTTTCTCGTCTGGCCGTAAAGCCTTTTCTGTTTGTTTTCCTGTCTTGTTTTTTGTCCGCCACTACATTCCTCCATGGCTAGATTTAATTTGCGTATACAAATTTAATCTGCGATCCATGGGACGAGCCGTTTTAACGATGCGTCCTGCCCGAAGCTCGTCGAAACGCCGGTGTTAAAACGTGGGTAGCTGATGAAGTAGAATGTTCTCTATGTGGCTCGTGTGTTCTCGTCTACGTTTGTTTGCAATGTCCTGTACCCAGATATGCACCTATACATACAGGTGGATGTCGGTATGCACATACCTGTACGTATATATGCATATACTCATTTACTATTTGTTTATATATATATATATATATATATATATATATATATATATATATGCATATATATATAAATACATATACACACATATATATCCATACATACATGCATACATACATACATACATACATACATTCATACATAAATACATACATACATACATACACACATACAAACATACATACACACACAGACAAAATTCAGTTGCCGCGCAGCCATATAAGTAATAAAGTAGAGAACATATTCCCTTATAAGCAGTAAAACTAAGTACGACATTTATTAGCTATAAAGTGTAGCTTCATAGTTAATAAACAAATATATCTGCTTATATTTTACTATTTATGTCGCTTTACAGCTAATATATACATACATACACACACATATAGGCCCAGGCCTGGTTGTGGTAAGAAGCTTGCTTTCCAGTCACATCGTTCTGGGTTCAGTCCTACTGCGTGGCACCTTGGGCAAGTGTCTTCTACTGTAGCCTCGGACGACCAAAGTCCTGTGAGTGGATTTGGTAGACGGAAACTGAAAGAAGCCCATCGTATATGTGTGTGCATGTGTTGTGTGTGTGTGTGTGTGTGTGTGTGTGTGTGTGTTTGTGTGTGTGTGTGTGTGTGTGTGTGCATGTTTGCCCCCCCCCCCCACTTGACATGCAACCGGTAAAGGTGTGTTTACGTCCCTGTAACTTAACTGTTCGGCAAAAGAGACTGCTAGAATAAGTACCAGGCTCAAAAAAATTACTCAGGTCGATTTATCCAATTAAAAATTCTTCAAGGCGCTACCTCGGCATGGCTGCAGTCTAATGACGGTAACAAGTGAAAGAATAAATGAATATATATATATATATATATATATATATATATATATATATATATATATATATATATTATTTTGTTTAAAAGAGTTCCAACACTGTCTGTTTTTTATGTTTTATTTATATTCCAGCAAAACCAATGTGGGATATAGAATATGGAATATACAATATATAATATAATATACAATATATAATATAAAATAAAAATGGATGGCACTATGAAATAAAGTATTGAATGTCTTATTGAATATATGGAATATGTCATTGAATATATGAAATATTGAGTGTTCAATATAAAGGATTAAATATATAAAGGCGAATATGTATTTTCTCTACCTTGTGGTATTTCATCATGGCCGGTATGACAGACTTTAACAGACTGTAATCAGTTGGCTGGTTTTCTGTCTTTTATACCAATTCCTTTGGACGGCAGCAGTAGGTGTTTGGCTATTTTTAGAATTGATGTCAAATTTATTTTTAGAAATGATGACATTTGAGAAATTGTTTTGTGTTTGGGTTGTAGGGATAAGATTTTTAAACCCCAGTAGGTGTTTGGCTTTTCTTAGAAATGATGCCAAATCTATTTTTAGAAATGATGATATTTAAGAGATTTTTTGTGTTTTAGTTATATGGATAAGATTTTTAAACCCCAAGTAAGATGGATTTAATCATTGTTTGTTAAGAGTGGGTTTGAATTTCTTAATAAAGTCCTTTTCTTTGTATTTTCTCTCAATTTCATTCCGGTTGTAAAGTTTATGGAATGGAAATATAATAAAAGTTTGATGACCACATGTTGCCAGATGGTTACTCAGTGGTATTTGGCGGACTTCTGGGTTTTTAATCTGTTGTCGATGTACCCGTGAGCGTTCCGATAGTGCATTACCTGTCTGGCCAACGTACAATTCTTCACAATTAGGGCATT